>NC_091753.1:53714982-54014982 GCF_043380555.1 Nothobranchius furzeri | reverse complement strand
CTCCTAGTTTTTGTCTGGCTTGCCAGGCTAGTAGATTCTCGCATGAGGGGAAATCGGCTCAGGTTGTATACTTATCTTTTGCACAGATATTTGTTTACTGTGAAGTAAAGTTGAAGTGCTGAAGTTTTGAAAACTAATTTTAAATCAAACTTAAAGAATAACTGGCAGTTGCTTGTTCATTTAAGAGGTCTTTCATATTTTATAACATGATATTTGATTTTATAGTTTACAAACAAAAAAGTGTAATTTATTAGAGTACTCCATTAATCGATAAAACATTCGATAGAGTACTCGATTACAAAAATATTCCATAGCTGCAGCCCCTAGGTGGATTGAACTAATATTTTACAGATGTACACCGGGGTGGTTCTGGACTGTGCGAACATTTGGGTCCAGGCATTTTCCACTCTTGAGTGTTTTCCTGCAGGAGAAGGGCTTTCACAGATTGAATCATTAAGGAGATCACACAATAAATGCCTCAAAACGCTAATGTGTAGACCTTCAGAATAGAATGTGTATAGATGTTTAGTTATTTTTTTAAAACAGGACATAAGTGGGGTGTTAAGCCTCCGTTCAGCAACATTTGAGGCTGGATGATGACCTCATGGCATCTGGAGTATGCAGGTGCAAACCCTAAAGGCCAGTGGGGTAATGGTGTCGGTGCTGGTTGACATATTTACAAGTCTCCGCTGATATCTCGCGGTCAAACAGACACTTGGGTTGTCAAGCACTTTTTACCCATGTGAAGCTGCAGATGTGACCTCCTGCTAAAAGCCACGGTTCAGAGGAGGACTTCTATTGTCTTCAAGATGATTTACATGAATATAAAGAGAATCTGAATAACAATTCAGTCTATAAATTAGACCCTCAAACAGAAAACAGGAAGGAGGACATGTGTGATTGCTTAACTATGCAGTCAGTGAATTTTTTAAACTCAGTATTTGTGAGTTTGTGCAAAGCTGTGGCATTTGTCTGCAATCATCCATCTCAATCAGCTTTTCATGCTTTTTGCATCTTGCGGTCGGGTTTCTGGAGAGGATTGAGTGTCTGCAGGGAAGCCAAGAAGACATGAGCTGAAAAGAGAAAGGATGAGAGTGAGAAGACAAAGAGAAGGGGCTGCTCTGTGCAGTTTCTCTGCTGGAGAGGTCAGAGGGGAACAAGGGAACGAGGTGATGTAGGGCAAACTGCTGTAGGAGTCCTGTAAAGTCTTCACACCCACCAGCGGTGCTACACACGCATGCGGTGCAAACGGACACACTCACTGCGCTCACGCCTCTGGCGCTTCATCCACCTGCAGCTGCCTTTGCAATGTGGCACTGTGGGTTAACACAGCGCTGCCATGAGCTCGTCTTTCATGCGAGCTGCCGAGTGTGTGAGCTGAGACAGAAGAGAGGTGAAGAGGTCACATGTTGAGAGGGGAGTGAGAAAACTCCAGACAAAGTGGGAGATGGACTCTGGAACGGGGTGAGAGGTGCTGGTTTCCCAGGCTGGAGCTGGAGGCAGGGTGAGGAGGATTGGGGTGGAGGAGCACGGCGCTGCGAGGTGGAAGCAACACACTCCTCAGTGGTTTGGCTAGGACTTACCACTCAGTGTAAAAAGATGTTTGCTCATTTATCAGTGCTTTGGCAGTACTTACTTTAGTGCTAATTAAAATGAATAGGGAAATAAAGTACAATGGTACTGTAAATGGAGCTTCCAATAATGAACATCTGGGGCTGCTGTACTTTTGAATGGTTTCAGACAGTTTATTGTAGTGTGTATGAATGAATACAGCTCTTCTGCAAGAATGCACCGTCAGATGATGCATTCCTTAAAGGGGCATTATGGAAGTTTGACAGCCAAAACATGTATAGAAATAATAAATGTCTTCTTCATACATTCTCCTGCAATGCCCTGGTCCTGTAGAATGAGCCCTGGCATTTTTACTGTGATTGCCTGTTTTTCTGTAAAATCACAGAAAAAGAGAGATGCTCGGGTCGAGCAGGCTGCTTCGTGCGCGTTCACGCTCAGGCATAGCCCGTAGCATTTGCTATCCGTAGCTTTAGCAGCAGAGAGAGAGGCAGTGCCACTTTGTCGCTGTTCCTAACGCCTAGTGACAAAGCTAGCTACATTTCTGAGGACCCTTAGCTACTTTCTGTAGAACTTTCTTCTAGATATTTCCAGCAAATTAGCAACAAAATAGCCATTTTCACTCCGAACCGTCCTTTGAACGTTGTTTCAGTTGTCATCAACGATATAAATGTTACAGATACAAAGGACATCACTGGCGCTTTAGCTCACCTAGTAAGACGTCGGACTCTTGTGCAGAAGACCTGGGTTTGATTCTGGATTTGAACATTTTAGAGTTTCTTTTTTACATTAATGTATATTGTTTTACAGTAAGATGCCCAAATTTTTATTTGAGACTCGCCGAACGGCATTGAATTCACAGATAAAAAAGATGTGGGTTCAACTTTCATTTTGGAACAATTTTTCAAGCAAGGGAAGGGAATGATCTGAGCATGCAGGAGGACTGACCCATCTTAAACCTTTGTCGGCTGTGCTGAAGAGAAAGGTACAGAACCAAATTATTTCATTAATTAGCTGCGTGTTCTCCTGTCTGGGACACACACACACACACACACACACACGGGACTGTCTCGGCTGTTATTTTCGTTAAGGAGTGTGCACGTACAGTATGCACGCCTCGTGCACGAGCCTACTATTGAAGCTGCTGTTACGCTTTTGGCCTGAGGGGGCAATCACGAGTAAAAAAAATTCAAAACTCCGTAAAGTCCTTTTAATATCCAGACTTGCTTTTGCGTCAGAATGACTTTCTAAAAGATAAAAAGGCAGTTTTCTCCCTTTTCCTGTCGTTTTTCTCTATATTCTGTTTTCTGTGGTCTCATCATTCACTCGGCTTTCCCTTCAGGGTTAGCCATGTCCACTCGGTCTCCTGAAAGGACGCTGAAGCCAATGGCAAGTCTCCCGCTGCGCTCGGTCGCCTCTGCGTGCCTTCTGATAAACCTTTAATTCCCTCGCGGGCCTGTTTTTGCATCCTTCAGAAGGTTTACTGGGAACTTGTGCTACTTGGTTTAATTTCCTCAAAACAAAGCTCATCTGATCTTTCCACCCAGACTTGTGTGTGGCATTAAGTCCTCGTTTTCATTAATGTTGGAGGGGCAGCATGGGAATCTCATTTTAATTTGACATTTAAACATCTGTTTTCAATTTCCTGAGGAAAGACCGTGTGTGTGTGTGTGTGTGTGTGTGTGTGTGTGTGTGTGTGTGTGTGTGTGTGTGTGTGTGTGTGATGAACCTGTGAGTTTTCAGAGCAGAGAGCAGACATCCCCGGTGACCTTTAGGGATGGGGGGTTGGATTTAAGGAATGATGGCAGCTAATTGCATCAGCAAAGCTCCAGTTTGCTACTGTAGACCCTGGGACTCATTTATAATGGATTACAGTGGAGCGTGGCTGGATGGAGCCTGGAACAGATGTTTGAGACCACGATCTCAACTTCAGTTTTGATAAATACGGATGTCTCGTGCAAGGTCAGCGTTTCGTTTCCTATCACAGAAGAGACAAAAATGCTGTGCAACGCAGATAACCGCCCAGGTCCGGACGTCCACCGTGTTCCATCCCATCATTAACATTTTTGAGTAAACCCAGGTTGGACAAAGAGGCGTCTGCATGCTGAGACTTGTGATTTTGGCCCATTTACACACACACACACACACACACACACACACACACACACACACACACACACTGTTAATAGCCCAGGAAATATTATCTGCAAGGGGACAGCTGCAGGCTCACAGGAGAGACAGAATAGACTCATTATCCTAAACCAAACACAGGACCGCACCACGCTCTCGAAGACACTGCGAGACGCTTGTTTTGGTTATTCTGGGAGCTAAAACCTTGGAAGGAACATGGCTGGATTCTATGTTTGAAGGGAAGAGGTGGATGATGCGGCCACGGGAGTCCAGGCTGGGCCCTTCCTGATCTGGACCCATCCGTCTGTGGAAGAGACGCCCTCCGTCTCCTCCTTCCCCGCTCTGCCTCCATCCCAGAGGAATTTGTTTTCCACTACGCAGATGTTCAGGGCTGTCTGCTGCGCTGCACTCAGCTGTGTTTATAACAAAGAGGTGTTGGTTTGGAGGAGGAGGGCGGGCGGGCGGCGAGGTGGGGGAGTAAGTGCCGGCGAGGAGGGTTGGAGGTCACTGTGCTGTTGATGTAAACACTGAAGGATGCCAGCTCCCCCCCGGGGCATTCAACATTTCATCTCTTTATTTTTCCTCTCTGTACATCTTTTTTTATTTTATTATTATTTTACAAAGGGGGCAGATGCTTAAATGTTAGCTAAAAGAATCCCAGCGAGCCCAGCGGGGGGAGATGGAGCCCCCACTGTGAGGAGATGGTGTGTAATTAATGTCACAACTAAAGCCAAGCTCCCTCCCTTTGCTTTTATTAAAATCTGCATTAAACCCCCAGAATTTATTTTTGAATTCTTGAATCATTCGGTGAGAGAGGATCAGAGTCAGCCCAGCCAACGGTGTTGGACTTGGGTTAGCCCTTCTGACAGAACCAGTTAGGTTTTGAGTCCCGGTTTGTTCCGATGGACTCGGTGCTCCGGTGGATCGGATGTTTGGTGTTTACACTTGCATTCCTGGATGACTCGGCCTGTTGTTAGCCGTGTAAACGAACTCGGCGCACAGCTGCGGTGTTGACACGGATCACAGCGAGTGCAGAGATTCTGGAGCATCAAACACAAAACTGTTTCTCAGGCATGTTCCTTCTTATCGACGGTGCTCAAGTCATAAAAAACGTCACATTATTAGATTAGTTTGATTAATGCGGACGACGACCGGGAAACATATCAGAATGGATTGTTTTACGGTTTCTTGTATTCAGTAAAAGTCTCAGGATCAGCGCTGACGGGTTTTGCTCCGGAGTTGGTGCTGTCAGACAGCGAGGGGTCCATCTGCGACTCTAACTTTGATCTGTGACTCAAATGACATCAAAGTCCAAAGTAATGCTTGTTTTTGTTTAAGAAAGCACAGTTTTACATCCAGTGCTGCATTCACACGTCCTGCAGGCTGTACTTTCTGTTGGGTCCAACTTTTCAGATTAAAAGCACTGTTTTCATTTAGCCCATATGAATATGCAAGAGAGACATTTTCCAGCCAAAATGGCACAGAAATAGTTTCATACCACCACAGAAAGGGCAGTAATAATAAAGTCATCATTTTTATATGTAGTTTTTGTTTATTTTTAATGCCTTTCTTGGTTTCTACCTTTTTGCTGTGAGACACCGACTAATTTAGGTCTAATCTGTCCACATGTGGGGAGAGGTCCTACCTCAAGTGGAGGAGTTTAAGTATCTCGGGGTCTTGTTCACGAGTGAGGGTAGGAGGGATCGGGAGATCGACAGGCGGATTGGTTCGGCGTCTGCAGTGATGGGGACGCTGAGCCGATCTGTCGTGGTGAAGAGGGAGCTGAGCCAGAAAGCCAGGCTCTCGATTTACCGGTCGATCTACGTCCCAATCCTCACCTATGGTCATGAGCTTTGGGTAATGACCGAAAGAACGAGATCGCGGATACAAGCGGCCGAAATGAGTTTCCTCCGTAGGGTGGCCGGGCTCAGCCTTAGAGATAGGGTGAGGAGCTCGGACATTCGGGAGGGACTCGGAGTAGAACCGCTGCTCCCCTGGATTGAAAGGAGTCAGTTGAGGTGGTTTGGGCATCTGGTCAGGAAGCCTCCTGGACGCCTCCCCGGGGAGGTGTTTCAGGCATGTCCTGCCGGCAGGAGGCCCCCGGGTCGACCCAGGACACGTTGGAGAGGTTACATCTCCAATCTGGTCCGGGAACGCCTTGGGGTCCTGCCGGAGGAACTGGTGGAGGTGGCCGGGGAAGGTCTGGAGCTCCCTAGTTGGGATGCTTCCCCTGTGACCCGGACCCGGATAAGCGGAGGAAGACGACGACAATTGTCCACGTGTGTACGCTGATGTTTTCTGTACACGTTGTTGTTCTGCTGAAGTGTTGTTTTTAAAACTAAAAAGGTTACATTTTTTTACTTTGTGTATTGCATCAGGAGTCTGCGTGAAACAACATTTTGTTCAAATGAATACTCTGTATGTAGAGAATGATAAAAGTTTAGAATCCTGATATAACTGCTGATTTGGGATGAAACTACATCTACAACTGCTGTGGTCTTTTCAATAAAGTTTATAGATATGATTTGGAGCTCACTGATGAGCTACCTTTATACGCTGATGACACTGATGTTATTTGTATGGAGTCTTTTTTTAGGTGAGGCCCTTTTTTTTGAGGCCTAGATGAAAACCAGATTGCTCACTTCATCATTTGGGATGCATTCATCATCAGGTTTGCATCAATAAATCAGAACTGATAAAAAGGCTGTGGAGCTCTTTGTTTTAATAATGAAATTCCAAAGGTGCATCATCTTTTTTGAAGCACTTCCAGCCAAGAAAATCAATGCAAATAAGAATCATATCCAGTCCCTGCCGGGACAAGGATGGCAGATTGGATCCAATATGGATTCTCCACCTTGTCAGGACCGAACAGGTGAATGAATGCAGGGGATGTAAATATGTGGTGTTGGAGGGGAGATGAAGAAGTGATGACTGAGAGGTGATGAGCTGTGTGTGTGTGTGTGTGTGTGTGTGTGTGTGTGTGTGTGTGTGTGTGTGTGTGTGTGTGTGTGTGTGTGTGTGTGTGTGTGTGTGTGTGTGTGTGTGTGTGTGTGTGTCAGTCAACAAAAAGGAAGGTTGTGACCATGAGGAATGCTGACGGCCACCTAAACGAGTTTTACTACAGCTGTTAGACGAAGAGGAAGATTGGTGAATTTAAAATTCTATTAAAACACACAGAACATAAGTTTAGATTGGTGTAATTACTATATATGAATGGCCCAAAGTAATTATGATGTAAGAATTGATGTTTTCCTTGCTGCCTTTAGCTTTAGCCTAGAAATCTAGACAGACAGTAGCCAAAGCAAAATGGATTTGCTCTGCATGTTGGTCTAGCGACGCCCCATAGGAGCCTCAGCAGGCCCGAACAGTCTTTTGCCTCACCAATCACAGCGTTCTATCACTTTGGTGTGGGCGACGGTAGCACAGGAGTTTACTCATTCACTGCCGATGACGACTAAAGTCGTCATTTGCATTTTTTTTACTGTTTGAGCATCAGAACGAGCCCCCGCGTCTCAGCCCTGATGCCGATCTTCATCCGCATACGTCACAGATCACATGATCAGGAAGCAACACATCCATGTGTTAGGAAATCGTTTTGGGCCGTCCCTGTAAAAAAAAAGTGAGGCGCGAACCAAAAAAGCGTCTGCCGATCACAATTCGACAACGGATTATGAAAGAACGGATAACGCTCGAAACTCATGGCTTCTTCCTGACGCAAGAGGTGAGTCTCCTCTTTGTTTTGGTTGTTTTGGCATCGACATCATGCTAGCGCGCAACGTTCTGTGACTCTTAAAAAAACAGTAAAAACGGTGAGAAACGCTGGCAGCGAAGGCCGTTAGCGATCAGGAAATGGCTGGCAGTGAATGAGTTAAGTGCTCGCCCCGTAATCGGAAGGTTGCAGGTTTGAGCCCCGCTCAGTCTGTCACTGCTGTTGTGTCCTTGGGCAAGACACTTAACCCACCTTGCCTGCTGGTGGTGGTCGGAGGGACCGGTGGCGCCAGTGCTCGGCAGCCTCGCCTCTTTCAGTGCACCCCAGGGCAGCTGTGGCTAAATTGTAGCTCATCACCACCAGTGTGTGAATGTGTGTGTGAATGTGTGAATTGCTGATTGTGTTGTAAAGCACCTTGGGGGGTTCCAGGACTCTAGAAGGTGCCATATCAAATGCAGGCCATTTACCATTTTATCAGTTTGTGCCCCAATCACAGTGTTTTATGACTTTGGTGGGCAAATCTCAGTGCCCTATTGGTTTGGTGGACAGGATGATGTGACAGAGCGGAACAACTATGGCTAAGTTGGCTCATGTGGAACGGCTTTGGCATCAACTTTCGACCATTTAGATTTGTTTTGGTTTTTTTGAGAAAAGAGCACACAGAGGCATTTTTTGTTTATATTTTTTAAAAAGGACATATTTGTATCTTCTGTGTCGGTGCATGGTGGACTGCCCCATTGTCACACATCCGTAGCGGCGAGTATGTCACGTTGTTTGTTGTCCAATAGCATGCAGAGACAGTTTGAAAGAGGACCATAGACTCCGCTCTATGACCGAACTCTGTCTCTGGGTTTTGGCCAGACTTTATATTCACATGTAAAGGATAGCCTGCCAGGCTATTAAGCTGTGTAAAATGCACACCGCATTTCTAGCTAATTACTGTTGCTTATTGTCTCATTATATTCTGGTAACTGATCAAATTTCCTTCTATGTTCTGTTTTGTTGCAGTTCTACGAGATGATTTTAGACTAAACCCCGGAGATGTGATTGTAGCAGCGGGAGAACCTGCTGTCCTGGAGTGCCAGCCCCCTCGTGGACACCCTGAACCCACCATATCATGGAAAAAAGATGGAATTAACATCGATGACAGGGATGAGCGGATCACTGTAAGTAATTCTGTTATTGCTGGTACAATTTTAAATGCATGAACTAGCGTGACCCGGTCCTGCAGGTCACATCATTACTAACCACTTCAGCTGCTGTTGAAAGGTTTATTTGGATTATTGCACACATCAAGGAATTCCTAAACCCAAAATAACCCATTTAAATGGCCACAACCTTTAGTAATGGAGGTTGCAGTTGGTCCTGCTCCTTTAGTCAGCAGCTGTGCATCGATTAGCGGTTTGTTGATGAGCAGGAGTGAATTTCAGGAGGGACGAATGAGCTGACCAGAATCAAAGGGGAGAAAGTTGTAGCAGCTGCACAATCTAAACAACTATCTTCATTTGATTTACAACCAACCTTAATTACGACAGCAAAGCCAGCACTGTGGTATCCAATCAGCTGCAGATGCTAGCTTAGTAGATCCATGCAGAGTAGTCTTCTTTTTGAAAATTCATCTAAACATCTTCTTCACTTAAACTGGTTAAAGTTAAAGTCCCATCAGTTGTCACACACACTGATGTGTGTGCGAAATTTGTTCTCCGCATTTGACCCATCCCCTGGGGGAGCAGTGAGCTGCAGACACAGCCGCGCTCGGGAACCGTTTGGTGGTTGAACCCCCCAATCCAACCCTTAATGCTGAGTGTCAAGCAGGGAGGTGCTTAATTCGGTAGCTATCATTAGCATACCTCTCCACGGTTCTCCAAATAAAGGACAGTTTTGTTCGGACATATAGAGCCCAATTAAAGTTAAATATCTTAAACAGTTCAGCTGTCCTCTGTTTTTCTTAACTCAGCTGCACAAGATTAAGAATCCATGTTTGGCTGCAAAACTGAAAGAAATGAACAAATAAACAAGATAAAAAGAACTAAGCAGACTTCATCAAATCAAATCAAAGATACTTTATTAATCCCAGAGGGAAATTAAGAGTTTCAGTACACAGAATTCAGAGATCAGACATACATGGGCAAGACACATGGCAAGAATTGGTGACTGTGGTCATTCGCAACCCTGAGTCGCGCTACCTTAATAGAGATAAGAGGGTTACATGAGGGTTGGTTCAGGTGGAGGGGAAAAAATGGTACTTCAGAGTTACCCTCCCCCAGGAGGGCAGCTTTGCTATACAAAAACAAACACCTCAGACAGAAATGCAAAAGACTTCAGACAACACAACATAAGTGTCCACTAGGTGGGGTGGTGGGTTGGGACTATCCCCACTTCAGTTCCTGCAGCCACGATAGAAGCAGCGCATGTCACCTCAGTGTGGATAGGGGGAGGAGCATTGAGGGTTGGAGGGTTGCAGTGACCCTGGAACGTGTCAGCGGCCTTCCCTCAGTCCCGCCCAGGCTGGGAAAGGAGACAGAGTTCAGTTGCCATAGCGATGGCACATTCCACATATCTTCTGAGGGGGGAGTTTTCGTTGGAGCCTTGCAGGCTCAAGGGCGCCAGATTCCGGTTAGAAATTGTTTTGGGGCCAGACAGAGATAATTTCCTCTCTGTCTTACAGTTTGTTGGTCCTCAACCTCTCAAAATCCCAATAATGGACATTAAACTATCCCAATCCGTGCTGATTCGTCCACTCTATCCTTGATGGCATCCATCTTTTGTACCAATAATGAATCTCAGCCAAAGTTCCAAGCTTACAATTCATCTCGACAATAATGTGAGTCTGTGAATTCACAGCGCAGTGCAAACCATCTCTGAGCTCCAGGATCAGGCCAATATTCCTCGGCAGCTCGTTAATTTTCCGGTAAGCCAGGTAGCCTCCAAAGCCAATGAGCAGGAAACCTGACACCAACACCACGAATATCCACACGTCTTCAGAGTTCTCCACAGACAGCTGAGAAAGACAAATCAAGTTCCACTGTTTCCAGGAGTCCATGATGTGTCCAACTGGGCCTGTCGCGGAGGGGCATCCGGGAGCCCCTTCTCCCGTTCTCATCGTTGACAAAACGTTATCAATCGCGTTGAGAGACCAACTGACCAGATCCATTTTAGTGAATTTCAGTTTCCAGAAATAATGCAGAAGCAGCCGTGCACCCAGCACACACAGACAAAGGGCCTTGAGGATAAGATATGGGTGAGAGGAGGAAAAAGCGTCTGCACCCTCCAAGAGCCGGAAGAAGAGCCAATTCATCCGTCTCACAATAGTTAATGGCCAAAATCAACAGGTGAACATTTTGTCTCATTTGTTGGTTCAGTAAATTGATCCCCTCTTGCTTAATTTATCTAAACTTGTGGAAAATAACATCATAAATCTCTTTTATTGTCGTTTCGGTTTTGTTCCAGTGTAAATGTATATACTTGTGTGTGTATACCGTATTGTCCGGACTATAAGTCGCACTTTTTTTCATAGTCTGGCTGGTCCTGCGACTTATATACCAAATTGTGTATACCGTGCTGCTGTGGGCCGGCTCCGGACCAGGTTTCAGCTCCTCTGCCCCGCCATCACCTGCTGGAGCCTGCGGCGGGGTGCTGCAGGCAGGCTTCGACCCAGGAATGAGCTCTCCCCGCCCGCTGGGAGGGTTTGAAACACTGCCATCCTCTGCTGGAGACCGTGGCGCGCTGCTGCGCCCTGGATCCGCCCCCACCCACCCAGACTTCAGCTCTCCCCACTCGCTGCCAGGGGTGCACATCCAGCCATCCTCTGCTCCACACCTCAATGCCCCTCAATGCCTCAATGTTGCATCAGCGGAGTGCTGATGCAACAGCTGGTTGTTTATTCTGTTATTGTTACCGGTACTCGTCTTGCAATGTGAAGTGCTTGGTCTCAGATTTTATACGAAAAATAATAAAATTTCCCCTCAAAATGCAACTTATGTTTTTTTCTTCTTCATTATACATTTTATGGCTGGTGCGACTTATTTTCCGGAGCGACTTATACCCTGGAAAATACGGTAATTATTTATATTTTTTTATTACAAAGGATTACGGTTTAATTGATGCTATTCCCTTACATTACAGCTGTGCTTAAATTAAAAACCTAAAATGTTTTAAGGAACATTGTGCGTACGGTTGCCACTGGTCCAGATGACTGAGTGGCTGTTGCCGGCAGCGCTTTCTGCAGAACTGAAACCAGGAGCCGAACAGCTGGTGTTTGTCACAGTGAACTTCCAGTCAAGCGAAGAACCTCACAAACGGAGTGTTCCCAAACGACCACTTCACATGTCGTGCTAGTTGATGTAATCAACCGTGGTGACAGAAGGACGTCTGGACGGTGTCTTGCAGGACTCCCACGCTTACAGAATTTGGACAGTCGCTGGACAAGTCCCAAATTTGTTTGTTCCAGTGAATTTGGTGAGACTTGAGAGAGGAACACAGGATGAAATCTTTGCAATGTGATGAGCAGCTCTGCCCGACTTCATCGTAATCATTTAGTTCATGACTCCTCCTGTGCATCACGCTGAAACATGCAGTTTCCTTGGTGATCAGCAGTGATCAAGCTTGGGTCTCAACTCCCCAGCAGTGGGGGTTTCCTCCTTGCTCTGGGATGAGGTGTTTAGTGTTTTCAGGAAGCAACAGAGGAAATCAGGACCGATGTTAAATGAAGGAATCCCTCTGCTTTTACATGTGTTTCAGATCTTGTTCACATGGAAACTGGAGGAAAACCACTTTTTATGGGATGTTTCTAAAATAAAGCCTGGTTTATGCTTCTCCGTCAGCTCCGCGAGGGCCAGACACGCACGGATTGACGGAAGCGTTTTGCTCTCATACTTCTCCGTCTCCTGGAGAGTGTTGCAAAGCAATTGCCCGGCAGGACCACAGAGGGCGTAGCGCTGTTCTGTGGTATCCTGTCATGTATCGGTCCAAGATAGTGTGTTTATATTGTGTTATTTGTGTACATAAGAGACTTTTAACACGGACATATTTGTCTCTCATTCTCCCACCGCTTCATGCGCTCCCCACCTCTAAACCACGTTTCCTGTCATTTCCGTCCACAAATAAAACGCTTGCTGCGCATCTTGTCACTCCTCCAGGCACGGGGGAACTAAACGTTCATATTTTTAGAGTTTTTTCGTGAGGTATTCTTCAAGCTTCTCCGTGTCTGCCGCTAGTTAAACTCGGCTCTCTTTGCAATGGCGGCGCTGTAAACAACAGCGGCGTCCTGACCAATCACAAGCTTGCGTAATCCGTCTCGGTCGACGGATGTTTAAAAAAGTGGGCTCGACTCCGTACGTACTTGCGTGCCTGCCGGAGCCCTACGCAAGGACGGATAATGGTGTTGCGTGTTTCCGCACTGACGCAGACGGAGAAGCATAAATCAGGCTTTACTCTGAAAAACATGAAGACACCAAAAAGGGCCCACGTTGTAGTAATTATAGCCGAAACTCTAAAGTTAGGATATGGTGCACAAGTTCACTCTTGTCAGAAATTCTGCCTAAAAGGTGAAACTAATATATGACACAGACTCGTCATGCAAAGCCAGATATTCAGCCTGTATTTGTTATAATTGTGGTGATAATGGCTTACAGCTGATGAAAACTCAAAATTCTAAATCTCAGAAAATTAGAACATTGGTTAAATTTTCTAGACTCAGAGTCACACTCTAATCAGCTAACGACTCATAAACACATTCAAAGGGTTGCTGGGCCTTTAGATGGTCTCTCAGTCTAAGTTGGATTACTGACATAAGTGGTTTTCTGCACTGTAACGGAATGAAATGACTGTTTTTCCCCTCCTCTGCGCAGGACTAGTCTGCATGAGATATGGTCTCAAGGTCTCATGCATTCCTTCTAACCTGCTTATTTTCAGCTCAACAGAAGAATGAAGAATTAACTATTTTCTTTAATTAATCAAAGAACTCTTTTTTAATAAAGCTAATCCAACAAAGTGTTAGTCAATAAATAAGATGTGACCAATCTGTGAAATCAAAATATTAATTATTTTATTATGATCCTATAGAATATAAAGGTACTAAGACTTTAAATGTTCCAGCAGGACTCATTTCACGTAGCATTAAAAGACATAACACATTACTTTCTGACAGATCTGACGGAGGCGTGGTTTTGATGGTGTTTGGTAACTCTGTCAATTTTTCATTCGACAATAAACCAAAACATCCGAAGTATAAAACTATGCCCACGTCATCTTCAACGCCAGTTCAAAGCGTTCCAGAGAAGTTGTCGGAGTGGCCAATCCGTAACTTTCCTCTTTAACCGAAAGAACAACGACAAGCTGGAAAATTCGTTTTTATTCCAACTGCTGCAACGGTTCCTTTCAAAATAAAAGCTGAACCATCAAGACCCAGGACCGGGTCTCACCCGACGCCAACAAATTGTCGTGACCCGGAAGTATCTCGAGATGGGTGGTCGGTTGCCGTGGCTTCTTCTACATGCTCTGGCTCCATAAGTTCAATCTGGACCTTTACACCTCCTGATCCAGACGGGGAATTCCGCTCAGGGTGTGTAGACCGGCAGAATGGCGTCTCATGTGTTTATGAATCTCCTGAACAAAGCCTAACGCGAAGACATCACCTTCAGTTCCCATCAGAACTAATCACTTCTTCGGATTTGCTGGTTCTGAACAACATTCCACATCACACCATTCTCTGTCTCATTCACCTTAGTTACACCAAACATTTAGTGTTTAAGTTAGTCTAGTTTAATTTGTTAGTAATAAAATTCTTAACTTTTAAACTCGACTCTCTCTTCTGTTGTCTCTGAGTGAATACGAAGCTGTTATCTAATCCCTGCATTAAAAAGTTCCAATCTAATTTAAAATAACCTCACAGATCCGTAAGGCGGATTTAATATTTCCTATGGAATCCGATGCCTTATGGCTTATTAAATAACACGTAATTTAATTCATTAAAGCACCATATTCTTATTTTTACGGTTTCCCCTGTATACTAGGCCAAAAATGAAACATCTAATTAGGGCCCGACCTACATACAGTTACTAGACGTTAACACCTGATGTGTGTTTTTTTTTTTATATCAGGAGCTTTTCTCATTAGATTACATAGAAAGTACCAAACGTAAACTGGAACCAGCTACTATGGGATGCTCACTTGACGCATCTGGCATGTTTGAGGTTGTAGGCTGGGTTTAAATGGTGAAATAGCCTGTATTTGGTATAGTGCTTTCTAGGGTTCTACAACCCCCCAAGGTGCTTTACAACAAAACCAATCATTCACCCATGCACTCGCATTAACACACTGGTGGTGATGAGCTACATTGTAGCCACAGCTGCTCTGGGGCGCACTGACCAAATGAAGTTGTACACAGCAACCACTGGTCCTTCTGACCACCACCAGCAGGTGAGGTGGTTTAAGTGCCTCGCCCAAGGACACAACTTTGACAGATGGGATTCAAACCTGCAACCCTCTGGTTACAGAGTGGGCACTGAACTCCTCTGCCACCGTCAGGTTTAGGGTAGGGTTTTGGGCATTCTCAATGCCTCACAAAATTCTCGAACCCTGTTTATAAGGAATCCCATTTTGGCGCTCTTAAAGGTGCCAACGGATGGTTCCTTATGTACAGGTGCTGGCCAGTAAATTAGAATATCATCAAAAGGTTGAAAATATTTCAGTAATTCCATTCAAAACGTGAAACTTGTACATTATATTCATGCAATGCACACAGACCAATGTATTTCCGATGTTTATTACGTTTAATTTTGATATTTATAGGTGACAACCAATGAAAACATCAAATCTGGTATCTCAGAAAATTAGAATATTCTAAAGGCCAATGAAAAAATGTTTGTTTCTCTAATGTTGGCCAACTGAAAAGAATGAACATGAAAAGAATGTGCATGTATAGCACTCAATACTTAGTCGGGGCTCCTTTTGCCTCAATAACTGCAGTAGTGCGGCGTGGCATGGACTCGATCAGTCTGTGGCACTGCTCAGGTGTTATGAGAGCCCAGGTTGCTCTGATAGTCGTCTTCAGCTCCTCTGCATTGTTGGGTCTAGCGTATTGCATCCTCCGCTTCACAATACCCCATAGATTTTCTATGGGGTTAAGGTCAGGCGAGTTTGCTGGCCAATCAAGGACAGGGATACCATGGTCCTTGAACCAGTTGCTGGTGGTTTTGGCACTGTGTGCAGGTGCCAAGTCCTGTTGAAAGGTGAAGTCTGCATCCCCATAAAGTTGGTCAGCAGCAGGAAGCATGAAGTGCTCTAAAACTTCCTGGTAGACGGCTGCATTGACCCTGGACCTCAGGAAACAGAGTGGGCCAACACCGGCAGATGACATGGCACCCCACACCATCACTGACGGTGGAAACTTTACACTGGACCTCATGCAACGTGGATTCTGTGCTTCTCCGCTCTTCCTCCAGACTCTGGGTCCTTGATTTCCAAAGGAAATGCAGAACTTGCTTTCATCAGAAAACATAACTTTGGACCACTCAGCATCAGTCCAGTCCTTTTTGTCCTTGGCCCAGGCGAGACGCTTCTTGCGCTGTTTCTTGTTCAAGAGTGGCTTGACACACGGAATGCGACACCTGAATCCCATGTCTTTCATGAGTCTCCTCGTGGTGGTTCTTGAAGCGCTGACTCCAGCTGCAGTCCACTCTTTGTGGATCTCCCCCACATTTTTGAATGGGTTTGTCGTCACAATTCTCTGCAGGGTGCGGTTATCCCTAGAGCTTGTACACTTTTTTCTACCACATTTTTTCCGTCCCTTCGCCTGTCTGTTAATGTGCTTGGACACAGAGCTCTGCGAACAGCCAGCTTCTTTAGCAATCACCTTTTGTGTCTTGCCCTCCTTGTGCAAGGTGTCAATGATTGTCTTTTGGACAGCTGTTAAGTCAGAAGTCTTCCCCATGATTGTGGTGCCTTCAAAACAAGACTGAGGGACCTTTTAAAGGCCTTTGCAGGTGTTTTGAGTAAATCAGCTGATTAGAGTGGCAGCAGGTGTCTTCTATATTCAGCCTTTTCAGAATATTCTAATTTTTTGAGATACCAAATTTGGAGTTTTCATTAGTTGTCACTTATGAATATCAAATTTAAATGTAATGAACATTGGAAATACATTGGTCTGTGTGCATTGCATGAATATAATGTACAAGTTTCACGTTTTGAATGGAATTACTGAAATATTTTCAACCTTTTGATGATATTCTAATTTACTGGCCAGCACCTGTAGTTTGTTTATTTTCATCCAGCAGAGTGACTCTTGATTATTTCATGAGGGAGATGTTTAAAAACTTCACCACAGAGCAAAGACAAGTGAGGCTGCTCAGTTTGTGGCACTAGCTCAACTTGCCGTAATCCTCAGGTTTCTAAAAGCGCTCCTTCAGGAACAAAGAGAACAAAACTCATGTCAGTACTTAAACCTAGACTGATGGCTGGTAGCATCATAAATGGCTGACATGCAGCACATTGTCCTCTTCCTTTTGTCTAACAGCTGTGGCTAATAACAAGCTTGGGAAATGAACTGTGTGAAACAGAACATGATGCTGAATGGGAGTTTAGCATTATCAGTAGTGCCAAATGACCTGAGACAAAAGCCAACAGGGTGGGGATAATGGTCAGGTTGCTTGGGGGGGGGGGGGGGGGGGGGGGGGGGGGTTCATCAGCCTGTGTTGCTGAACTGAGGACGTGCATGCAGAGAAAACGAGTAATCCTGCATTAATTTACTTCAGCCTGCTCTCTGGGTTCCCGCCGCTCTGGCACTTCATATATGCCGGGGTGGGGGGAATACAACAGAGGTAAGAGTGGACAGGGTGTCAAATCCCATGGATCCAACAGCACCCCCCCCCCCCCCCCCCCCCCCTCTCATCTGTACGCTCTGCCCTGACCTTGGGTCTTTGAGAGTGTCAGTGTTTTGGCTGTTAAGCCTCTCCTCAAGCAAACAGTAACATAATGATACTTCAAACCCTTCCAGCACCACAGGGTGCCCTAAATAAGCCGGGCTTCCACAGCCTCTTCAGGTCCTTTTGCTTTGCTGTGAATATTAAACTGGACCGAAGAGCTGAGGAATGCGTTAAAACCAGAAGTATGTGTCTGTTGTCCAGATTTGTTACCCTTTACTCACCCTACCTACCTCGTGGGCATTTAAAGTGCAACGCTGTAGGGTAACTAAGACATGGTAACATGCATGGGATCTTTCGCTTAACAGGGTTTAACATGGTAGTCACGGGTAGAGACCACTTTGGTGATATTGTGTGTCAAGTTCCCAGTCAGGTCTTTTCTAATAAGGATATCGATTACATGCTTGCGGGGGGTGGTTCTGGTCTTAAAGGCTGATGTGAGCATTTAAAACCTTAAGCTCTATCTGGGCACAGAGATCACTGGTGCACCATGCTATTGTCTGTGCCTGTGCTGACTGCCACGGTTGTCAGCCGAGAGACAGGCTGAGGGGCCTGTGCCGGGGCTGGGGTTGCCTTTCTGACTGCCTGAAAACAAAGCACCTCCTCTGGCCTGTAATCAAAGCCCTGAGAAATAACAGACGTGACATTCACCTGGACAAACACACATTTGCTTGTTGTGTGTCTGGTGTTCACATCTACCACGATGTGTGCTCGCCCACACTATATGCTCACAATGGAGGGAAAATATCCAAGAAACCTGTTTTTTTTTTTTTTTTTAAGATTTCCCATGCAATAGTAACCAGACTGTCCCCAAGCTGCTTGACATGACTGGAGAAGTGCTTGCGCTCCTACAGTGCCTGGGGTGTTACCTCAGGGATCTGCTGTTGTGTTGGGATTTGAAAAGTCGTCTGTTCTCGGTTTACCCTGAGAAGGAACAGGCTAGTCTGGTGCAGAACAGGAACAAAACTAAACTTTACACATATGCAGTTCATTCCTGCCTGCCTCATATTAATGTAAAGATCAATAAAGCCACTATTAAGTAAATATCTTGAGCGACGATATCTGGAAATGTTTCCAAATGTTTGAGTCGTATTTGAAGTGATTCTTTCCCCAACCGAAACGGTCTCTCACCTGGTTTAATCTGTGGCCCTTTCTTCCCCTCTTTTCTCAGATACGTGGGGGGAAGCTGATGATCACAAACGCCCGTAAGAGCGACGCTGGAAAGTATGTGTGTGTCGGCACAAACATGGTTGGAGAACGGGAGAGTGAAATAGCTGAACTCACGGTTCTGGGTAATGGTCTTTTTTAAAATATTTTACAGCATCTCCCTTAAAGTCATCTTTTGTTTTCATGTTAAAGCAGAACCCCGGGCCCTCATTCATCATCAGTACTTATAAACAGGCCGGTGCGTATGTGGTGTTGGAACGATCTTACCCATTGTGGTATTTATTGCATAACTGGTGTTAGAACCTATAGAAGACACCTGTGACCGATGGGAATCTGACATTGTAGCATGGCTCCTCTTGTGTTATTGGAGGACTTGGCAGAGCATGCACTCTAACCTCCGTGAGTGCACTGATCTCCCCAAAAGAGATCCTTCTGGAGTCATGCCGTCATATTCCATTTTTGACAACTGCGAGAACCCCCGAGACCCTCTTCTGCGCCCTGAACTTACACGCATTGCCATGGTAACGAATCTGAATGAATGAAGCTGCTTTCTCAGACAGTATTTCCAAATAAAAGCAACTCCAAACAGAACATGCATACAACTCCTTAAATGTAAACTGTAAATGAGAACTCGTTGCTCTGTTTAATTTTCTGTTCATTTTTTTCTGGCAGGGACCTTTCCTCTGTCCTGACCGCTTTTACAACCTCAGCAACGGGTTTGGTTCTCTTCTAGTTCGGCAGCTAGTGCCTCGATCTCGCTGTCAATAAAGTTTTTTTTTAATGGGGAAAAACCATCGACATATATACTGGACAATTCGTTTCCATAGGTCCAATTATAAGTTTTTGTGCTAAAATGGGAGGTGGTCACCACCGTTTTTACACTATTACATTTAAATTTCATGGTTAAACCGTACATGTTAAAATCTAAGCTCAGCTCGGCAGTGACCTAAAATACATAAATATAATTTTACTTACCGAGAAAAATGAAGTGGAGACTCCTTGGATGCTCTATTAGTGCAATTAATGCCACAGCAAGTCATTTTGTCCAACAATTGCACAAAAATATCCAAAAAAGAATACACAAACGCTACAACTACTGGTCTAAGTTGAGAGACTGAAAATGGAGTAACATTTTTAAGGCGAAGCTCAGGCTGAGGCCTTTCCATGGAGCTAGCTCTGCGGTCACGTGGGTCTGATGCTCATTAATTATACAGAATTTTAGGCTTTTAATACACTTAAACAGAAGAGTGAGAACAAAATTCACCCCCCTCAGAGTTGTCATGAGTGTAAACTAGATCATTTAAACCAAAAACATGTTTTGGTACCAGGCTGTAAACATGTTTATTTCTGCTGTGAAATTGGTATTTTTAACATGGGAGTCAATGAGGAATTGCTCGCTTCTGACACCAGCCCCTAGTGGATGAGGATGGAACTGCAATTTATTTCACTTCCGTGCTGGCTTCATTTTCAGACCCGAATTACGGGGGCTTGGGAAAAACACAGGGATTCTCTTCATGAGCGGAGGACGTGGTGTGACTAAATATGGTTAATTTTTTACCATATTTGGGTGTGCAAAGGTGGGATTTATCAGCAGTTGATCGCCGTGGAACATATGAACGAGTGACCGCCGCGTATTATGTTAATCAGGATTTCAGCCGCTCCTACAAACATTCTAAATTTCAACCGTAGGATGGAATATAGGACAGTTTCATCCATGAGGGCCCAGGTGTTTAGCCTCTACCTCGCTGAGTACGATTCTACTGTTTTATCACACGCTGTGAGATGAGCGACGGTCTCACGCCAACCTGTCGCAGCACCACCGTTTCTGTAACCAGCTGCACCGTAATGTTTCCATTAGTGACCTTTAACCCAGATTCTCCCATTGCTCCAGCAAAGACCATGTCTAGTCCCATGATATTATCGATTATTTAAAAAAAAAACATTAAAATCTATTAGAAGAGTTCCTACAAAGCTCACATGGTCAAATAAAACGATGTTAACAGTAATAAATCAGAAATGAAACTCCTGACCGCTGAGCTGACATCTCTGGTTAATGATAGTAAAATCACCCTGGATAGGTACCAGGATAGCTTTAACCTCTGATGCTTTAGAGCAGCAGTGGGGGGAGGAGGGTGTTTGTTAGGTTTAGATCATCATATATTTTTACATTAGTAAGAATTTCTGGTTTTAAAAACTTGGGTCACTGAAACAAAGGTTGAATTTAGTCAAATCCTAAGCCGAGGCTCTGGAATTTCTAACAGCTTTATTATAGGATTTTAGTAGTTCCGTGTATATCTGCTTATTAATTGTGTTTTTATTTTTGCTCCATCTCCTCTCTGCCACCCTGCAGTTTCTCTTCAGCTGTTTTAGGTTTTCATTTCTCCGTGGCGTTGCAAGTTTTGACTTTAGTTTTTTAGTTTTTTTTGAACGGAGAAAGCAAGTCAAGAGCAGCTTTAAGTCTGCTGTTAAAATCGTCGACAATAAAATCACGGAGGGCAGATAAATTATTAGAAGGGATCTTTCTAAAAACTTCCATAAAAGCAGCAGCCACTTCAGGGTTAGATGGCGTCTCATTACAGCTCTGACAGAGGTCTCCCGCTGAATAAAACTGGTGATGTTAAAAAACTCACAATAATGGTCAGATATGGCCAGGTCTACAACAGAGGACACACTAGTGGACAGGCCATACGTGAAGACTGAGTCCAGGGTGTGTCATCTGTTGTGAGTTGGCTGCATGATGTTGAGTAAAATCCATAAAACTCAAGATATTTAAAAAAAACCTAAGGCTAGAGGATCTAAAAGGTTATCTACGTGTAGATTAAAATCACCCCTAAAGTAATCCTATCAAAGGAGTTGAGTAAAATAGATAAAAACTCTTGAATAAAAAGTCCAGTCTGCTTCGAAGGCCTATAAACTGTGACACATAAAAACTGAGGCACACTAGAAACAGCTGCGGTGTGCTCAAAAGTGGTCAAATGAAACAGATTTTGCAGCAAGTAAAGAAGAAGATATAAAAGCAGTTCCGCCTCCCTTTTTTCCATTCCTAATTGAATAAATAAAATTAAAGTTTGGTGGGGAGGCCTCTGTAAGAACAACAGGAGCATCTGAACTAAACCATGTTTCAGTTAAAACATTGAAGTTTATTGTCTAAAATCAGGTCATTTATAATAAAATGTTATTATATTTTATTATAAATATCATGTTTTGTGCGGGCTCTAGAGCTGGGATGTTTGTTCTCACGCTGCGGGGGCTCGTTCCGACGCCCACACAGTAAAAAAATAAAAATACAAATGACGACTTTAGTTAATGAGTTAATCTGATGGAACTAAACATGCCACAAATGAGTTTTACTGAAAATAATTAGCTACTTTTTTCTTTGCAGAGCGTCCTAGCTTTGCACGCCGCCCTGGTAGCCAGGTAGTGTTAGTGGACCAAAGTGTCGAGTTTAAGTGTGAGGCCCGTGGCGACCCTGTTCCCACTGTGCGCTGGAGGAAAGATGATGGTGAACTACCAAAAGCAAGGTAGGGCTCTAACTGTAACGGCATTACTTTGCTCTCCTCCTCTTTGATCGGACTGTCTTTAGCTGGTGACTTTACCTGTGTTCATGTATTTACCAACACTTGACTACCTGCTCTACTCAGATATGAGATTTGTGAGGACCACACCCTGAAGATTCGTCGCGTGATCTCAGCTGACGTAGGCTCCTACACCTGCGTGGCCGAGAACATGGTGGGCAAAGCAGAGGCATCGGCGACGCTCACCGTCCACGGTAACCAACAGTTCTGCCTCAATTCTTGACTTTCACATTGTTCTGCATGCTGAATGTAAGCCTCACGACGTCTAGGATAAATGCTCTAAATTCATTTCCATTTTGACCTTTAGTGTGGTTTGGTTCAAACCTAATTTAGCCCAGGTACAATGGAGCTAAAAAGCCATCAGTTTTGCTACTACGTGCTCATCCCTTTAACGCTTCTCTCTCAATTAGCTGATTGATTTATAATAAAAAAGGAATGTGGAAATCCATAACAGCTGTAGAGCTGTGCACAAGGGAACTGGGCAACAATCGATTTCATTTGCCCTACACATGTGACAGTTCTCCAGAGGCCGGCCTTCCTTTATGCTTTAAGACTTACAGTGCTATATGGAATACGCACGTCTCCTGTGGCCCTCTCGACTGGACCTCTTATTAACGCAGTTGGAATATAAAGCAGCTGGTCACAGAGTGTGAACAATCAGAAAGAGACCATTCAAGGAAAATGGGGGTGAAACTCTCCAGAGAGTCAGGGGAACACGGGAGCCATTTAACGCCAAACTAATAGGAATGTTTGGAGTCTGGTGAGACGGGAAGGGGGAGGGGGGGGGGGGGTGGAAGCGTGGAGCATAATGGGTGGGGAACGGTTAGCGAGGTAGGGTGTGTGTTGGCGTCGGAGAGGTGGCTCAAGAGGCAAAACGGTTAGGGAATTGGGGCTTGGGGCGATGAAGGAGATGGAAGGGGAAGAGGGGATTTCTGATGTGAGGTCAGTCATGTTAATGTCACCGCTAACAGTGTGTGTGAGGCGGAAACTCAAAAAGGCAAGGCAACTCGATTTCCCCCTGCAACCCCCTCCTTTACGCGAACACAGATACTTCATTTTCGCTCGGTTACCCTTTACAATTAATTTCTGATTTTCTATTCAAGAAGAGCGATCTCTAGAACGGTTTAAGGCACAAGATTAGATACACCTGCCAATACGTTCATCAATATATCTACTTCTCTTATTGCTTTTCCCCTGTTTTTTCTCCTCCCCTGATGAAAGGTTAGTTAATGAAAGGGAACAGCATTGATGCATGGCTCAATAAGCGGTTCTCCTGGCTTGAATCATATTTGAAATGCTAAAACCTCCCTTGTCCTCAGTGGAAATTAAATGTCTTAACCTCAGGCCAATTCCCTTCTGCCTGCATGAGGAAGAAAGACACGGACCCTCTTTTCATACATCATCCCTTTCAACCCCCTCAATCTTGTAGAAGTTGGAAAGTGAACTCTCTCCTATTGGCTTTACTCCAGCTAAAAGTTTCTGCTAGTTTTAAGGAACTCCTAGATTAAGTTTAACATTTATTTAAATGCTTAATTATATAGAATACATCATACTGTCCAAATCAGATGGTGAATGATGCCCAAACCAACGATACTTCCTAGAACCATTTGCATCTACAGATCGCTGCGATTTACCCAGTCCAGGATGCAGAGAGGCCAGCACGGCTGTGGGCACGGAGTAGTCCAGCTAATTAGAGACAAGCAAGCCGCGGTCCCACGCTCGGAAATGACATGCTTCTAATTACAGATGCATGCACAGGAATGGAAGGAAAAGCTGGGTAATTGCAGGTCTAAATGGACCAAAGAAGAAGCGATGTATAGGTAGAGAGATGTCGCTGTTGTAGTGAAGAAAACTGCGGGTTTGGTGGGCTCCGTCGTCAGCCAGATTGTTTAGCTGCTGCTGGATTAGAACAATCCGGCTTCAGCGAGAAGGTTGGCGATCAAAAATTTGGGTGTAATTGGTGTAAATATTCAGGTTTATTCCCATCTGAACATTCTGTGATGTATAAATGAAAGATGACGCCAATAAAACAGGATGCAAAAGGGAGTTTCAGCGTATCTCTTACCAAATATTTTATCATCGCATTAGATTCTGTTAAAGCTGCCGTAGAAACACGGTGAGGCACACAGCACTAAGTCCAGCCTTCAGAGCAAATCTCCGGGCAACTGGATTATTCTCTGCCTCCTGCGGTCAGATTGTCAGTGAACAATGGCATCGGTGTCGGAGTGGCGCCTCGGGCCGTTTTCCTTTCCATGTGTTCTGCTCTTGTATAACCTAATCAGTGAATTATTGTTTTACACACGTTTATCAGTCCACTACACATCCCCAGGACTTATAAATGTGTCAGGAGAAACATCAAAGCAGTTGACTGAATACACACATAAATGATGAAGTCGTTTTCGGTCATTTAGACCACGCGAGCATGTGGCACAGATGTTGAATTTGAACAAAGATGAAAGCAAAACTCTGCGTGATCTAAGAGTTGAGCCGTGTCGGGTGTGGTTAGATAATATTTATGTTACATTTAGAAAATAAGCTTTATCAGAAGATGCCATTTAATATATAAATAAGCTATTTTCAGTCAGCATGAAACAGAAGCCAGGAAATGGATTTGTTGTTTTTTTGTTACAAGCGGTTGAGTTTGCTGTTAGCACTGATTTGTGTAAAGAAAAAGTCTTGAAAAGAATTATTGTCCCCTGAGAAGTTTTACTAATAACCCATGTGAAGCGTCTGGGCCGAGGCTCGGAACCGGTGCCAGAAGTGTGTGAATGAGAGGAAGTTTCTCGTCAGCGGTCCGTTTGCTGTTCCAGTCATGATAAATGCTGGAATTTGGTTCGGAGCCATGAGTATATAAATTGTGGGTTTCTGTATATTCTAAAAGATCGACACTACAATAAAGCCTTGACATATAGCTTTAATAGTAAAACCATGAAAAAAAAGCATCTTCCTCTGCTTTGAACACATTAAAACCTCAGAAAACAATCAATCTGTTGCCAAGTAGAAGAGGTGGAAGTTCGAAGTAAATAAATTTAGCCGGTGTGGTACTTCCTACACAATCTGATCCTGAAGAATACCTTTTGTAGTTTTAAGAAAAGCTGAAAACAAAGTATCCAGGGCAGATTTAAAGCTCACCTGTTCCTCCGGTTTCCCGAACATCTCAGGAGAGTTAAGGTTACCTGATTAAAGGCTTAGACGCGTAGGAATGGACGTAAAGGATTTGATGTGTCTAATGTTTGTGTGTATCCAGAGCCTCTCACTAGGGCTGCAAATAACGACAATTTTAATAGTCGACTTGTCACTGACTATTGAAACGATTAGTCGGCTAATCGGATAATTATTAAATTTTTCTTAAATGTAGCAAGAAATTGCTTTAATTATGTGAAAAATGATAATAAACACAACGAAGATGGGTACTTCAATGGAAAATGCATAATTTATTGAACTTTGCTGCTGATAGGCCAATTCATACTAAAAGTAATAAAAATGCCCCGTCTAACACCAATTAGGCACAGTGCTCAGTCAGTATAGACATAAATGCATAAATAAAATTAAAATACTTTAGTCAGACACAGTCGGGCGTAACATTAAATCTCTTTTTTTAAAAGCAAAAATACGTTAAAAAATGTACATCCAAAACAAAACGTATCGGCTTTCGTGTTACTTAAATCTTACCGAGCCAAGTTTCATTCAACTGTCCGACGTGCTTTCTCGTTAAGTGCACCGAGGTGCTGCCATGATACGTGAGGACTGCTTTGCAAATTATGCAGGTCATCTTTTTATTCGCCGAATCCCGGTGTCGGTACAGGATCGGCTCGGGGTCCTTCGACTGCCGATTATGTCACATTGCTGCAAATCTACTCGGCTTCCACACACACGTTTTGGAAAGACATCAGCAGTTGTGTTAATAAATTCTTGTTTGTTAACACCTAAATGTTTTCTTTATAATTGTAATTTGTTAATAAAACACCATATTATCTTTGTTTGGTAAAGAATGTGAAACTGCATAAAACCAACATCGGACTGACAAACAATAGAACAGTTCTTATATGTGAAGCCATATCTGTTTGTATTAATGTGGAGTTCGTCTGTATATTTCCTTAGTTGTTATCTAAATACATTATTTGATTCAAAATATTGCTCAGTGTCTTTCATTAAAGTTCTTATATTTTATTTTGCCCCATTTCATCAACATCAAGAGCTTTTGAGGGTCACCGTTTATCATTTGCTTATATTTTACATTTCCTTTAGAAATTCAAACATATTTTCTCCAAAAAGTGTTGATTTTTGGACTGCAGGACTACAACCGCTAAGACTACGACCGCAAATTTGTTCTGACCAATCAAAATCGTAACGTGATAACGTCAGTTCCGTAAGCTTCATGTTCAGCCAATCAACTACTTTGACGTCATCGGCAGTCGAAGAACCCCAAGCAGATCCTGTACCGACACCGGCTAGAATGCTCCCAAACTTTAGATGTTTTGGTACGCGTAGCTGCGGTGTTGGACGCTGCCATTTCTGTTAGTTGGCGCTCAGCAGAGAAGCTATTGCGCATGTGCAACTCTCGGCAGAGATTGTAATGAAGTGAGATGCCTCACTCGGTCGGAAAAAACACGTCTGGCTACAACGTCGGCAATGAAGTTCATTGTCGACTATTTCCATCGTCGATATTTGTTGACAATGTCGACGAATCGCTGCAGCCCCACCTCTCACACACACACAAATAGTCGTGAGCATCTTGTTCTGGGAGTGTTTGATGTACGTCTTATCTACATTTTAAACGCCATCCATAGACGAGGAGAGGAGGAAGGGTTCGGTCGTTATTCTGACTGACAGCGTTTATGTTTCCTAGGCAGCCGTTGAAGCAGACAGATTAGATAAGACGAGTGATTGGCCGGAGGAGATTTATGACCAGTGAGTGACAGTTAACATTCACCTTGGGTTTTTATGGGCCAGGCTTAACTATGCAGAGCTGCGTGTCTGGAGCTGTGACCTCGCTGCTATTTAGGGTGCTCACATTAAAAGTGCAGGAGTGTCCATCCTCAGACAACACCTGGGTGGCAGAACGCGATGCGTCTGGGTGTAAAACATCTCTTCTGTCCTCGTATGCATTTCATTTTATCCGTAACCTGTTTTCCAATTCTGTCTTGTTCAATCAGGAATTTAGCCACAAGATATTGAACGTATAATCTGCATTTTCCTGTAAATCAGCGTTTTAATGTCGTTTTGCTCACTCAGTAATTACTCTTTGTTCATCTTGCCATCCCTAGAGTTCCAGTTAAACATGAAATATTACGTGTCTTCACAGGACGAGAGCATAATTATCTGCACCCATGGACGTTACAGTTTTATTATTTAAATCTCTCCTCTTGTTGTCATGCTGTTATTTATTTATTTATTCATCCTTGTGTTCTTCTTGTGTTGTTGTGTTTTTGTTTCCCTTTTAGTCATGTCTGGTAAGTTGAAATGTCACCTGTCACCTATTCACCGCCCTGACAGAGACAGGAGGGTGTCACAACCCCCTTCATCCTTCACCCATCACCTCACCACCCTTCACACCGCTCTCATGTCTCTGTTGTCATGGGCAACAGCGACAAAAGGACATTAGTGGGTAAAAATAAATGCTCATCTTGTGCCTCCAAGGTAAAGCAGCATCATTTCATTTTGTTTGTATGTATTTATTTATTTATCTATTTGACATCTTACGCGCTCCCTCTAAAAGACAAAAAGTCATCCTTGTGGAAAAATGGTGCCTGAATTTCAGGCGACAGCTTTGAGATTGCCTTTTCTAAGTAGTAAACAGACCCTGTTTAGAGGTTTTAAATGATTTTAAACTTTTAGCACATGACTGAAATGAAAGGTTTGAACTCGCCTGCGTTTTGACCTCTAAAATAAAACGGCGTTTCCCTACATAAACTTTTATTAGACTAGTAACACCACAGATGTACGTAGCTGCCATTGACTGATGTCACTGCTCTTTATTTAAGACGTTATTTCTATTAGAGCATACATGAATACTGATTTCTGGTTGAGGCCTGCACTGTTGCAGGCTGTTGTCGTGGACAGATGGCTCAAATTGATTCCCCATTTCAATGTAAATTTTAATGATCCGTGCCTTTGCCGATGCAAATGAGGAGCATAAGATAACCCTTGTTTTTTCTAGTCATTACAATTTTTATAGGTTTGCATTTTAATTTGAACATTTGTTTAATCTGCTGTGCACTCACCAAAGTCACATTTTAAGAGATTTAAATACAAAAGTCTATTTTCCTTAGTTCAGCCTTCTGGTAACTGACCTATTATGACTTGTATTGCAGCGTACTGACATGCTGCCCTGTTCTGTGGCTAACCGTTTTCATGGCTGTCCTGCAGTGCCCCCAACATTTGTGGTGAGACCAAGGAACCAGGTGGTTGGAGTTGGGAGAACCGTCACTTTCCAGTGTGAGGCAACTGGAAACCCACAGCCAGCCATTTTCTGGCAGCGGGAAGGCAGTCAGGTAAATGAAAGAAAATGCTATTCAGGATTTCATTTCAAAAGTCCTTCCAAACTTTGGAAAACGACCATTTGTAGACATTTGTTACACTTTAACTGACGCCGTAATCCAAGAAGTCTTTAAATAAGAGAGTATCAGCCAGATCTTTTCCACTGCAACAACTTTTGTAGATAGATGAGGGGAGAGTTTAGGGGATAAAACTTAACTGGGGGGCGGTGTTAGGGTTAGGCTTTTTTGTGTTTTCCTGGAAGTTGTTTCTTCTGGGGTGTCTCCATCCGTGGAACCCGTCAGTAACCATTTTTATTTGGTTTTTGAGTGATAAACTGTGAGAACTCAGAGACAACTCTCTGAAACGGATCGGAAACAGAACAGAAAGAAAGTATCTGACATTCCGGGAGGTACAAAGTTGTGAATAAAACTGTAATAAATTCTGAACAAAACAATACATCATTTAGATGCTTGGTGACTAAATGTGAGTAGAAAACGTTATTTGCCATTTCAGCACAAGTTCCTTAACATGTCAGTAATTCTGTCATTCATACGGGCTTGCTATAAAAATGGCATCTTGCCATCGATGCTGTTGAAACGTCTGTCCTGTTGTACTTCACAGAACCTCCTGTTCTCCTACCAACCTCCTCAACCCTCCAGTCGGTTTTCTGTATCTCAGAGCGGAGACCTGACCATCATCGACGCTGAACGTTCTGACATGGGATACTACAGCTGTCAGGCTCTGAACATTGCCGGAAGCGTGATCACCAAGGCTCTGCTGGAGGTTACTGATGGTAAGCTACTTGTTTTGCCTGCATCAAAGCTTGAGAGAGACTTAGAAGCACTGGAAAGGAAAGCTGAGTGTAGAGGTATCGGGCGTTTAGATAATCCCGAGCTTGTGAGTATAATATTGTTCATCTGTAGTTCTGTGGTTGTTCTCTAAAGCGTATTAATATCCGGATTGAGGTTTCCGAGGTTTGGTCTGGCCTCTTCGAAGTGTTCCTGTCAAGCGATAGAGACTTTCTGGTGCCTGTGCACCCAGATCATGGCTCACTATTTGGCTTCACGCTGCCTAACATCTCCTTTAGTCTTCCACGGCTGGCTTGCTGTAGTCTACCGTTAGAAGACTGTGGCTATGTGGTGAGGTCTGGACTGAGTCCTTTAATTACCCTCCTAGCCAATCGCTGTCAGCCGTGTGGACGAACTATGCCTCCCTCCTACCATTCCCACAGTTATCTGGGCATCTATTACTTTGTCTACAGCACACCTAGATTCATCCCTTCATTTACCAAATGTCCTTCCTCATTTAAGGCCTACAGTGGTATGCTGCAGCTCTCCCTGCTGCTCTCCCTCTCTCTCATTCTGCCGTGCTCTCTGGATAATAATAACAGTTATTAAAGTGAGCAGGCTACTCTGAGGCCACCACTTCTCCGCAGGCAGATCTGGTAATAACAGGTCATGTTGACATTGTTTTAGTAATTGTACCATCCTTTACACAAAGCGCAGAGACAAAGCAGCCCACAGATTACACCGCAGCATCGCTCCAAAGATCTATATGCACATACAGGCATCATTATGTTGTGCCTTACACTATTTGAAATTAGTTTGAGTTTTCCTCTCTGGAGGGTAATTTGCTGGCCAATCAGACGAGCTGACAGCAGTGGTCATCAGTGGTGCAATGAATTATCATTAGGGATGAGCGAGTACACCACTATCTGTATCTGTATCTGTTCAACCATCTGAATTATCTATATCTGTACACTGAGTGGGCGTGGCCTAACCCAGAAGTGGGTGTGGTTTACGTTATTTAAAGTCTGAAATTGATATGGATTGATCAGAAGTTGCTGTGTGTATTGTTTTTTTTAACTGTTTACAGAGTAGCCTCAGAATTGAGATTAAATATTTTTGATCACAACAGTAAAGGAACTTTTACAGAACAAGTTTTTCAATAAAATCTGAACATTATTTAAGTGCATGAATTAATAGAGAGCGAGCGAGAGGGAGAGCGAGCGAGCGAGAGAGGGAGAGCGAGAGAGGGAGAGCGAGCGAGAGAGAGGGAGGGAGGGAGGGAGGGAGAGAGAGAGAGAGAGGGAGGGAGAGAGAGAGAGAGAGGGAGAGGGAGGGAGAGAGAGAGAGAGAGAGAGAGAACGAGGGGAGCGGAGGCAGTGGCCGACGCAGCACGAGCCATTTTCTGCTCTGTCTCGTCAAATGCACCACGTACGTTACGAAAAAAGTAACTTTAAATATTAAACCAAAAAAGAGGCGAGCTGAAGAAAACCTACGGAGTACTGAAGAAACGTGAGCAACAGTGAAGCAAGCACAGAGAGACCCGTTACTGTGTGTGTGTGCGTGGATGCATGGACCGGACTGAGACTGCAGAGTGTAGGAAGGGGTGGGCACTCCATGTGACTGCCAATCACAGAGCGTGAAGACAGTCAGTTACCCAATGAGGATTTTCCTTCAGATATTTACGAGTTTTACTCGTTTCATGCTCAAATTCGTCAAAAATGCGTTATCCGTACCGGATACTCGCCTGAAACGAGTATCCGGCTCATCCCTAATTATCATATCATTACTAATGGGAGGGCGGTAGATCTATTGTAGGCATATGATAAAAGAACAGCAGAGACGAAATAATGAAAAAGTGGTATGTGTAATAAACATTCGTGTGTCTTGTGCTGCACTTGTTTCCTTCATTAAAACAAACACTCAGCTTTTCTCTTTACCGTTGTTGCTTCTGGTTGATCGCCCAGCATCACACAAGTTGTAAGGCACCATGTTAATATCTCTTCTGGCTTTATTCATTAAGCCTGTCACCTGTTTGTCTGCTGGAAGGCTTTTGAATTGTTGCCTGACATTCTACCATATACCTTTACGTATGTAGTGAATCTGCTGTGAAAGAACCAAGGCTGTTTCGTTTTAATTAGAATCCCATTATTTGGCCGAGATCAACTCCCGCTGCTGCGCGATTGGAAAATTACTTTGAGTTCTTAACAATAATTGTCCAATACTCACCATTCGTGTTTATTGTCCCCCAGCTGAATACAATTGACTCAACCGTAGTTCCTGCTTGCACGGCTACAGCAGATTTGCAGCCTCTGCCTATCCTTATAATTGCCTATTCTCCTTCCGTTTTGCACAGTGGTGTCAGACCGCCCGCCTCCAGTTATACGACAGGGGCCAACCAATCAGACCATAGCCGTGGATGGTACTGTGATCATGAACTGTGTGACATCTGGGAACCCCACCCCCACCATCTTGTGGAGGAAGGATGGAGTGCTAGTGTCCACACATGACTCCCGTGTCAAACAATTGGACACAGGCGCCCTGCAGATACGATACGCAAAGGTAAGACCTGTGTGTGTGTGTGTGTGTGTGTCCTCCTACATATAGACTGTTTTTTTTTTCAATTAAGATTTCCAGATATGCTGCCTTTAATGTCTGACTCCATTCCAATAGACTTCAAAGTTTTCTGTACCACATCCATAATGAGCTTGGCAATCCCCTGCTGCTTGGTAAATAAAGCATGTGTTTCTGCCAGCACCCGGCACTCAGTGGGCTGTCAGTCAGTTGTCGAAGGTTTGAAATGGAGCTTGTGAAGTTGAACACTCCACAGTTCCTGTCAGTCAGCAAGCGCAGTGTTTTTCTGTGTGTCATTCCTCGTGCGTCCATATGTGCAGGCAAGATGGCAGGCCGTGTGATGCTGAACACTCTTAGGCAGAGACAAGTAGGGGGTGCTGACACGCATTCCAGATTGAGGCATCAAGGGGTCAGAGATCACGTCAGTTTGCGGTGTTCTGATGAATGCTGGCATGTCTTGCAGTGACAAGATTGCGTTGTGATTGGGATGCCGGTGCGACGCAGGCAGGAGGCGATGCATCTGAGTCACTCTCGTGGTGAAGAGGAATAAACTCTGCAGACGCTTTACATTAATGAACTCATCATATCTCCTAGACAACATTTTAATGAAGACATTTTTGATGCATGGCCTGTAATTTTCCTGAAATGACTTTAATGTGTGCTTTGATTTCGAGTTCAGTAGATTTCTGTCCTTGCAAACTGAAATATTCACACTGCTGGCACTTGGCAAGGCGTGCTTGTCTCCCATTATTCAAACAATTTATCTCCCTCTCCTCTTTACTGTTTATTTTGCACAACACAACAGCCCTTAGTAGACTATACATCACCAACAAAGCAAAACAGAATTATTTGTCTTACACAGGAGTTTTCTGCGCAGTTGCCTTTTTAAAAATGCAGTATTGTGAAAAGTATGTTGTTTTCGTTGGTCTAGCTAGATTAGAAGGTAAAATATAGCTGAAAGTCGCCAGTAGTGACTGGTTTGGGTGATAGTTTTAGACACCAATGTCCAATTCTAATGTTTTACTTTGTTTTCTGGGCTCCTAGACTTTGATTTCAAATACTGTTTGGTCCCTCCTGCATCTTTCTCATAGTTGCGCTAGAGATGATCCGGTGATTACCAGGACAGCTGCCTGAAACATACCATTCAAATATCAATGAACGATAGTTTAGGGGACAGAGAGTGAAGGCCTACAACACAGGGAAACAGTTGGACATATTTGAATAATTTCCGTTGAATCAGGTTTTCTCTCTTCTACCCTTGCAGCTTGGAGACACAGGCACCTACACCTGCATCGCCTCCACTCCAAGTGGAGAAGCCTCATGGAAAGCCTCTTTAGAAGTCCAAGGTAAAACTTACTTTAATGTGACGTCCAGCAGTCGGATAGTGCCCATTAATAGCTTAACTTCTTTTTACGTAATGATATGTTGTCACATTAGTCAATTGGTTTTAACACAGCTGGATTTTCATGTCATTTTCCACATTTTCATTTCTATATTTAGAATTTGGAGCTCCAGTCCAACCAAACAGACCCACTGACCCAAACCTAATCCCCAGTGCCCCTTCACGACCAGAGGTTACCGATGTTACTCGTACCTCCATCACACTCTCCTGGAAGCCTAACCTTAATTCTGGAGCTACACCCACGTCCTACATCATAGAAGCCTTCAGGTGAAGTTTCTCAAATTGATCATACATTTGTAAAATAAATATTTATTTTAAATCTATTTCGTTCTGCTTTGGGTTCACAGTCACGCATCAGGGAGCAGCTGGCACACCTTGGCTGACCATGTTAAAACGGAGTCATTTGTACTGAAGGGTCTCAGGCCCAGTGCAGTCTACCTCTTCTTGGTGCGTGCGGCCAACGCCTATGGGCTTAGTGACCCCAGTCCTATATCTGATGCTGTGAAAACCCACGGTAAGAACTAACCTTGTAAATTACTTAGTACAAGCTTGCTTGATTACTTCAGTTGTATTCACATGGTTTTTCGTACATAGATATCCCTCCCACCAGTCAGGGTGTGGATCATCGACAAATCCAAAGGGAACTGGGAGAAGTGGTCATCCACCTGCATAACCCTACCATCCTTTCCTCCTCATCAGTCAGGGTGCAATGGACAGTGAGTATGATTTTCTGCAGGAATGTTTTATAATCAATTTTCCTCAAAGATGTGTTCTGATGATATTTAACTCCATTTCTGTGTGAAACAGTTAGAGCTTTTCTTACCTTTTGTGGAACACTTCCTGAACAGCCTTGAAAAGTTCAGGAGAAAAGTTTTTTATGTTGCTGGTAAACGTTCTCAGTCATCCAGTAGGGGTTGTATGAACTAGTCGACTAGTCGACTTCACGGCTCTGTAGTGACTTTTTATGCCTGTCATCGACTAGTCGCTGTCACGTGATAATGACTGACAAGATGCAGTCCTCGGAAAAGACAGCAGGTGATGAGCCCCTGCGCGTCGGGAGGCGGAGGCGACGCGCTGTGCCAGAGCGTCGGTACGGACACCGGCGGTAAAACGGACATTTAACTAAACTGTGACCGTTTCCCTCTTGCAATTTAACCTTCCCCTCACCCCCATCCTAATCTTAACCAGTTTGCGCATGCAAAGCTCTGATCGTTGATGCGCTCCAGACATTGCGTCCTGAGCACCGCCAAATCAGGTGTCGCCACCTCAAAAACAAATTAAACACGCGATCGTTCATGTCGGCTCATTTCCTTTAATGTTTTCTGTCTGTTATTTGTGCTTGATGCGTTTCGCAGCTGCGAAGCGAGGCACATCACCTGTTGTCCTCCGGTGATGCACCCCCAAAATTCCACTATCTCTGCTCCGCTCCAGCACGAACTCCGCAGCAAAAACGGTCCCGTTGTAGTCGGCCGGCAAGCAGCGGCACTCCGCTGTTTTTGTGGTCGGTAGATCTTTTAGAACTGCAGTTCAAAGGTAACTCATAAGGTGAATATATATGAACCCAGGTAGCAGTTTTTCTTTAGGATTGAGAGGAGATGCAGGAAGATAATAAACAGGCAGGACAGAAAAATAGTCAAATAAAAACAAGTTAGTTTTGGTACCTGGTGGGTGCAACAAACAGACACCACTGAAGGTAATCAGAAGTGAGGAACAGAAAATGAAATAATTATTTTAATGTTTAGAGCAGCAAGAACTCTTAGAGGCTGCAGGGAGTTTGCGGCCGCTGCGCTGGGGGAGGGGGGAGATGGCTGAAGTAGGATGCAGAAACTACAGTTGTTTAAAGAGATGTGTTAACTTAGAAAATGTGGGCGCAATTTTACTTGTCAAAAACTCCAGCGAACCTACCGACCCCCCCACCCCTCGTGCCGCTTCAGGTGTATGACGTCATCAACGACTAGTCGAAGTCGACTCGATTTTCATTACTTGACTGTCGACTTAAAAAAAATTAAGTCATGTAACCCCTATCATCCAGGTCATGGTCATCCAAGGGGTTCAAATGAAGGCAACCAAAGAAGTCCAGTTACCTTCATTTGAACCCCTTGGGTATTTTATGTTTTACCAGACTAAGAAATGGGTGCTACCAAAAAGAAACTTTATGCAAACATTGTTTTAAATATCTTTACACAGATGTCATTTTAGCATTTTGATGGTTTTTTTAAATGCCAAATAGAAATAAAATTGTGCTTCATTTGACCCCTACATGCTACATTTCGTTGCAATAGAGTTTCATGAAATAACTATAATGCAAACACATGGCAGTGTAAAGCATCAGCAAACGCTGCTTTCATGTTGGAAACTGGGGCTGTTTTTAAATGACGGTAATCCTCGTTGGTTTAGGCTGCACCCGTGCATATAAAGCAATAATAAAGCATTCTATAGTCTGAAAACTGCAGAAAAGATTTTGAAAAGAAGTTGAAGTTCTTTGAGCCCATATGGCATGAGCCAGAAACCAGAACATCTGAAGCTTTTTCTGCAGCTGAACCATCCATCCGTAGAGCTAAACTGCAGAGAGCCATGCCGTACAGCAAACCAGTGCGTAGCGTGCCAGTGTGTGCCCTCCCAGATTGGAAACATTTCACGACTGTTAAAACAATACAGCTGAGTAGGAAAAGACTCTCTTGCTCTTAAGTGGAAATAGCTTACAGATGTTAAAATCAGATAGGTGGTGAAGTACAGTTTGGAGCCAACGTCGGAGTTTTTGTGCTGCTACGAACATATGAGGTACTAATTCCCTCCTGTAATAGATCTGATTAGATTTTCTATTTGAGAACATATTAAACATAATGTTGCTGAATGCCCCATGCTAAGTATAAGTCTCCGGCCAGAACCACCGAAGGATGAAAACAATCCCCGTTTCCCTTTCGCCAAAAAGCCACCCCCTACATTCTTAGGTATTATGAAGTGTCACTGTGAGTGATAGATGGGAGATGAGGATCCAAGGAAAGGACACTGGCATGTCAAGACTGATTTAAAACATTACTGTCCAGTTACTGTGTCTCACTGGATTGTTCCAGTAAAACACACGACACGGGGGGAGCTGACATCGTAGTTAAGTGACAAAGTCCTCTTGTTTTATGGCGTTAAATGTATTCCCAATGTGGAGTTCTTTGGTTTTTACATTTTCCCTTGTGTTGTGGTAAATGGCTGCAAGATTTTCCAGCTAATGAAGACCACCTGACCTGGCAGCATGTTTTATAGAGGAGCGATAAAGAAATCACTAAACTCTTTACAAGCCAGTGCTGGTTGCTCTCCGTTGGGGTTTGATGGAAAATTAGCGTTCTGGTTAGCCGATCTTTTCTTGACTCGCGCTGCACTGCAAAGCAACATTAATTATTAACTGATTAAAATAACAGACAAACCATATCAGTTTGAATGACTCTACATCCGACACAGCTTAACTTCCTGTAGTGTCAACTATTCACTCTTTCCTGACTTCAGCAGTCTTTGGAGAGCAGGACAGGATGAGACAGGCTGTTCTGGGAGTATGGGCCCTATTTAACCAACTCCAGACTTGGAGGAACCTTTGGCCAATGACCTCATAGTGCGGTTTGCACAAATCACTGCTGCTCCAAATGGAGCGTAGACACAGTCAAAAGGAGAGATGGAGATGTGCATGAATAAACAGATGAGTGATGGGATGAATTAGCACCTCATTCTGTGCTGTGTCTGGAGCATTCAGCCACCCTAATCTATATTTGTCTCTCGATGCTACTTTGCCACATCTTTCTTTTTATTTTTTTTACCATGAACAGTGAAACGTGAAACTTACTGCTTCATCTGTTCTCTTGTGCCATTCACCAGGCAGAGCAGCAGTCACAGTACATCCAGGGCTACAAGGTAATGTACAGGCCGTCGCCCGAGGGGCAGCAGAGGAGTGAATGGGCCGTGTTTGAGGTGCGGACCCCTGGAGAGGACAGCGCTGTGGTGACGCAGCTCCGAAAGGGCATCACGTACGAATTCAAAGTCCGCCCTTTCTTCAACGAGTTCCAGGGAACGGACAGCGACGTTAAAATTGGCAAGACACTTGAAGAAGGTGTGGGGGGATGTGGATGTCTGGATGCGAGTGTTTGTTGGTGCCTCCATGTGTGCGTGCATCTTTTCTTGTGTACACAAACACACTTTTATCCGAGCAGCTTGCGTGTGTAAAAGCATACACCAGCTGTTCGTGGCAGGCAGGATCATATTGTGCTGAAATGTGGCGTATTTACAGCGTGCTCGGGTTTTCTAACCCATACACAACACTCCAGTGCATGTGCTGTACTAATTTTTTCAGAGGGTGTGGTGGTTGCAGTGTCTTGAGGTTTGGTTAAAACCCAACTGCAAATTTTAATTTGTAGCGACCGGTTCAAGAGAAATGTGAGTGTGGAGTGTTTACTGGTGTGTGTGCTTTGATTCTTTGCGTTAAAAAGCATTAAAACACAGTTTCTTGTTTTCTTTAAGTCAGTTGTAAATATGATTTTTACTCATTAACACATAATGTTAAAATCCTCCTTTTGCCGTATGACCATTTAACCGCAGGCTTTCAGCACCACGCATGCTCTTACAGTAACTTCCCGATGAGTAAACAGTTGTTTACCTATGAAAGCACTTAGGGGCCACTTCAGTTTTTTTTTGTTCAAAGCTTTGTAATTTTTATGATTCGTCGTTTGTTCTCGCATCCGCTTATTCTCTCACCGACTCAAAACCTGACAGCTAAATTTCACAAGTGAGGATGAGATGGACTGAGTGTGGTCACACAAACATGTGTCATGTATAAACATGTGTTTCCTTTTCTTTGTCTCTCCCTCCCAGCCCCCAGTGCCCCTCCCCGTAAGGTTACAGTGATGGAAAGCCGGGACAATGGGACTGCCATCGTCGTCTCCTGGCAACCTCCTCCAGAAGAGGAGCAGAATGGGGTGGTCCAGGAGTACAAGGTAACAAAAACACAGCCAGCAGTTATTTCAGGTCCGAGCAAATGGGACGTGTTCTTGTTCAAACATAATAGAGACACAAACATGGCTGCAGACAAAAGCGAGGGAGACATGGAAAAGTAATGCGTTCTTGGTTGAGGTGTACCTTTGTGCATCCATCAGTATGTGCTGAGAGACAACAGAGAAGAAAGGAGCTGTTGGGGACCGTTGGGAAATGGTGCCATCTAGTGAAAATAGTAAAATCTCACAGAATGTTTTTTTTTTTTTTTTTCCATTTGTAGCCAGCAAAGGTCTTCTTGGCTTTAGTGGTGATTTAAAATTAAGGGCATAAAGCTTTAGCTTCCTTTTATCGGGTTATGTAATTTTGTATTTAGGAAAAGAAAAGCATGTAAAAGAGAAATAAAAAAGAAAATTCTAAATAATGACTTAAGGCGTAAAATAGTGTAAATCCAAATCTTCCACATTTTTAAAGGTGTTGACCTGAAATGTGAGCGTCGCGCTGGGCTGCAACATTCAGAAACTACTTGGAGACACAAATTGTCCATTTTAAATAGTAAACACATTTTATACATGGCCAGTTCATGCTTTTAACTCATTGGCTGCCAGCCGTTAGCTGAACAGAAAGCCTGTGGCTGCCAGCGTTTTAGAGCATTTTACTGTTTTTTGAACAGCCAGAGAAAATTGTGCTCCATGACCATATAAACACCAAAACTACCAGAAGAAAGAGTAGACTCAGTTCTCACATCAGGAAGAATCAGCATGTTTGTAGTTTTTTCCGTTTTCACAATCCGATGTCGGAGTGTGAGCTGCAGAAGCTTTTTCCGGTTTACGCCTCGCTTTAGGCATAGCCGTTGTCGTCGTCTTTTCCTCCGCTTATCCAGGTCCGGGTTGCGGGGGCAGCATCCCAACTAGGGAGCTCCAGACCGACCTCTCCCCGACCTTCTCCACCAGCTCCTCCGGCAGGACCCCAAGGTGTTCCTGGACCAGATTGGAGATGTAACCTCTCCAACATGTCCTGGGTCGATCCGGGGGCCTCCTGCCGGCAGGACATGCCCAAAACACCTCCCCGGGGAGGCGTCCAGGAGGCATCCTGACCAGATGCCCAAACCACCTCAACTGGCTCCTTTCGATCCGGAGGAGGAACGGTTCTACTCCGAGTCCCTCCCGAATGTCCGAGCTCCTCACCCGATCTCTAAGGCTGAGCCCGGCCACCCTACGGAGGAAACTCATTTCGGCCGCTTGTATCCGCGATCTCGTTCTTTCGGTCATTACCCAAAGCTCATGACCATAGGTGAGGATTGGGACGTAGATCGACCGGTAAATTGAGAGCCTGGCTTTCTGGCTCAGCTCCCTCTTCACCACGACAGATCGGCTCGAACCAATCCGCCTGTCGACCTCCCGATCCCTCCTACCCTCACTCGTGAACAAGACCCCGAGATACTTAAACTCCTCCACTTGAGGAAGGCATAGCGGTGTCCCAAATCACACGAGAAGTGCAACACACATGGATGAAAATCAACTCTAGAGATGTTTACTCTCAAGGTGCACAAAGTTGTTCCCAAGCCCACCCAATTAAAAAAAAAAACTATTGACATTGGTAGCCAGCGGTTGGATAAAGAATGCCGACTTTAGTCTTTGAAACAGAAAGTTCAGTCTTTGTGCACCCCTCGCATCCACGAGAACTGGAGCTTTTTAACAAAGACAACGAGTAAAGGTAGCTCAACGTGGGAAGGTTTGCCTTGACGTTTGGGGTCTGGGGGTGATTACATCTCCCCATTTGTTTTTCACTGGTTCACGGCCACGCTTGGCTTGTTATGGCTACCTCAGGTGAAGCTGCCCTGGGTTAATGGTAGTCTTTAAAACAAGTCATGTCATAGAATATTTTCTTACTGCAGAAATGTAACACAATACCCACAGCTTGCTAAAATAGTGGCAGCGCCTGAACTGAATTTTTGTCGCAGAAACCTTGATTTATTCTTCTGTTTGTCTGTCATGGCAGATTTGGTGCTTGGGGAATGAGACCAGGTATCACGTTAACCGAACAGTTGACGGTTCAACGTTATCGCTGCTGATACCTAGTTTGACCCCTGGCGTCCGCTACAGCGTGGAGGTGGCAGCTGGCACCAGCGCTGGTGCTGGGGTCAAGAGTGACATCGCCTTCTTTCAGCTGGGTGAGTAGAAACAACCTTTGTAACTTTTCGGGGCATGAGTGTGTTCTCTCTGAGGCCTCCGGCCTGAATGAGGCCCAATCAGTTGATAAATAATTACAGCATTAACCCGTCTATCCGAAGTAAAGAGCTTTTATTATGACCTTCTGCCAAGTAAATAGGCATTTATGTAATTCCCTTCTTTGTAGTAGCAGACACGTTCAAGCCTCCACCTGCTCTCCCTTTCATTATCAACAGTGATGCTCAGAACTATAATTTAGTTCATTGCTGTTATACAAACATCATCAGGCTTGCCACAGAAAAAGATGAGGACTTTGAATGACAAGAGGAAGCTGGCGTCATGATCAGAACAGGGACGTTAAATTCTTGTGTGACAGCTGCAGAGCCGAGCGCCACGCCCTTTTCCCTTTTCTAATCAAAGGTGGAAAGTTTTCCGTTTCAGAATCAGAAGGGTTCAAATCACAACGTTAGGAAACTGGTGTGGTACCTGGTGCAAACAGAAAGATAAAAATAGATCATTAACACAGGAAGTACGAATATAATCGTGATATTTCAGTCATGGCAAAGAACTCTGACATGACGCATTATTCATGCCAAGACTGTAAACAAAGCAGTTTTTTTAGCTCTTTTTGTGCAACCTTTGGAAAACGCTTGGAGGGATTTTTTTGTTGTTGTTGCCATCTTTAATTTCCTGAACCTGTGAGCTAGCCCGCTAATGGGTCTGACAGAAAAACGGTAAAAACAGGATGAGGCGGCGAGAGAGATGGCTCCATCTGGTTTTAAATGTGTGATTGAGTGGGCCGGGATAGGAATGAAGAAGCGTTCCCTGTGACTGAAACAATTTATCTCACTTGAAGAGTTCCTGTGGTGATTGTTGCCATGTTCCAACACTGGAGCGGAACAATGCGCCTTGGGGACCGGCGCTTCACCCAAACGCATTTGTCACACCGAGCTCGTATGCATCATCCTAGCCCAGATACCTGAGCAGTCCCTCGTGGGCTGCTTAGTCACATTGGTAGGCTCCGATCCCTGGGCCGGACAGAGCCACAAGCTGAGAAAGACAGACGTGAGGAGCGATGAAGCCAAATGGAGACAAACTGATGGATAGGAAGGAATAAGAAAAGATATGGAGGTAGGACAAGAGGGCTGTTTGAGGGGCGTGTTTAGGTTTTTGAGAGATGGTAGAGAAGAATAGCTACAACATGAAGGATCTGTGGGAGAACAGAAGACAAGGTAACGAGGACATAAAAACATCAGAATGGCAGAGGGCGGGGCAAGTCTGAGCAGTCTTTCATGTTTCAGACATCAGGGAGAAGCAGACAGATGAAAAAAGCAGATCAAGAGCAGATTGTTGTGAGCAGACGGCATCTGAACAGCAGAACCGGCTTTGAGGCATTCATGTCGTCTCAGTTAGCTAATTATTGTGGTGTCTGTAATCTCTCTGGATGTATTTATATGTTTGGGAAACCACCATTGCTTGGAGTAAACAGCTGCTTTAGGAGTTTTCCTGTCTGGTTTTATCAGACTGCTGTGGTGCATCAGATCTGTTCACCTGCTTTTGTTGACTGGGATTTGCAACAAAAGCTGTCTGAATAACACAAACCGCTTCTCTCTGACAACTCAGTTACCCACAGGATGAAAAATAAAGCTCTTCAACAGTTTAAAGGACATCATTTCTGCAACAAGTTCTGTTTATTCTCAACAAGAAACAAATCCAACTCTTTTTTTTCTCAGTATGAATCTGTCATTGACTAATCTCACTTGTATTCACAAACACTTAAAGAGCAAGTCACCCCCTACCAGATTCTTACTCAACTCGCACTTCCTGTTTGAAAAATTCAACAAATGCTGTTGCCTAGCAGACCGAGGGCTGAGCCGCTAACAAATACACACACTCACGACATTGTGACATCATAATGTACCATCTAACATCATAGTGTACCTCTTAGCCAATAGGGACGGCAGATTTAAATTCAAATGCAGTGCTGAGTTTTTACCTGATGATGGTGCAACACTGACAGTTTTAGGCAGAATATTTAAATTTTAACTAAGATGCACTAAAGTGCCGAATTTTTGACTACACGTGTCTGCAGCACCATCAGACACTCATTTATGTAGTTTATCAGCGAAACATTTCATAATCAGTCAATTGCGATTTTTCCTCACATCCCTACTACGTCCAGATGCTTCTGGACGGATGACGGAGACCGTGGACCAGGAGAACCCTCTGTCCCAGCAGATCTCAGATGTGGTCAAGCAGCCTGCCTTTATAGCAGGCATTGGTGCCGCCTGCTGGATCATCCTCATGGTCTTCAGCATCTGGTTGTACAGGCACCGAAAGAAAAGGAACGGCCTGTCCAGCAGCTACGCTGGAATTCGCAAAGGTATTTACAGAAATACAATTTCCTCTTGTTGGTGCATCTACACATTTATACTCTGTTGTGTTTTTAATGTTCTTTCTTATCCAAAATGCTGCCAAACTTGCCTTCTGTCTTCGTCACTGAGTGATTTATTTGTGGAGCACTTGAGGTAAACTCTAAGAAGCAACGTGAGTTCCCATTGAGAGTGCAGCATGAGAACATCCTTTATTTTCTGCTGTCATGCTCATTCTGGGAGGTTGTGAAGAGTGTTTTCAGTCAGATACACTCCAAGGGCCAACAGTTCCCCCCAGACTGTGCTGGGAAAGCAAATGTTTTTGCTACAACTCCTTTTTATCAAGGACAAACTGACATTTTCACACGTGTTGGGTTTTCTTATCCGTTAAAAACAAGTCGCTCATGTGGAGGAGTTGGTCATTCTGCAATAGTCATGCTACTTTATGTGTGCTTTAGACATTTGAGATGATCCAAGTACGTTTGGTTTGCATGTCAAATTTTGTAGAGCCGCCAGACCGAAACACAATGACTACCTGATTTGAGCTGAAGTGACAGAGTTCATGACACACTCAGCCTCTGCCCACAACAGCTAAAGTCTGAAAACAACCATTAGCCTTTCTGTCTCAGACTCATTTTTGTGTGAGCTGGCTTAACGCGTGGCCTCGGGCTGTGCAGCTGCGAGCACTACCTGCTCCATCCCCACTTCTTGGCTCAGGTTTAATACCGACTGCCAGAGTGAGAAGAGATCAACTCCTCAACCCTGATGCACAAACAATGAACTGATTTAGCTGTTAATCCGTGGCTGCCAAACAGAAAACACAGACCATCCATTTCCTGGGTCTGCCGCATCCACAGTTGTTGAAAAATGGCAAGTGAGAGGCACCTCGCCAAGGATTTCTTCCACGGACACTTTAAACACGTGTGTGGTCCGCAATGGCTAAAGCTATTGTGTTTTCACTTATGTATTGGATTTCAGAATGCAGTAATGGCCTGCGGTCAGGCGTGAGGGACGACTGCCACGTAGAATGAGGTTATCCTTTGTCCTTCTGTGATTCTATATGTTGATGTTTACCCAGATTAGAAAAAAATGAGCTCTTCAGGGAACAGTAGGCAGACATGCTCCCCTCCTCCTCCTCCTCCTCTTGCACCCAGACCACAAAAGGCCACAGTCTTCGTTAGATCTGGTATCCAAGATTGTTTTCAAAGAGTATAATTGCAACCACATGAATCAACAGTCTGCTGTCAGGGTGAAAGAGGTTGAATCGGGACTTGTGCTGAAATGTATGGTGGTATTACATCCAATGGATAGCTATTCAGAAACATTTTTTCTACTTCAAAGAAATTCAAACATCTTCAGCTGCATTGATTCAAACATCTCGAGACACATCTATATGGAAAAAATAAACACAGGTTACATCAGTTTGCATCACTGCGCTGAACCAACCCCGTAAGCAATGCTGCAGAAGTCGTCAAACATTCACTGAGTGAAAATCTTTTAACAAGTGAGCCAAAGAAAACTGAAACTTGCAGCGCACAAACAGACTTGCATCCTTAGTGCTGCTGGAGGGGAACACCGTGTGATGAAATGGTGCCGTTTTGTTACGAGATGCGTACCCTTATAGCATGTTTGGATAGTCATCATCATCATCAACCTTTATTTATAAAGCACATTTAAACGGCGACAACGCCAACCAAAGTGCTGTACATGACAATATGTCACCAAACTAGATACAGCAACATAAAATAGATAAAACAAATAAAAACTATAATAACAAAAAAACAGGAAAGAACAAGGGTTAAACAGTCTCAGCCGGGAAGGCCAGGGAATAAAAATAAGTCTTCAAACGTACTTTAAAAGTGGGAAGGGAGGGGGCAAGTCGGTCCGTCAGGGGGAGTTGGTTCCAAAGTTTAGGCGCACAAACTGGAAAAGCCCGTTCGCCACGCGCCATTTAGCGGGCAGGAGGGACAAGCAGAAGGTGCTGGTCAGAGGACCTCAGGGTTTGCGCCGGAACACAGGGACTCAAAAGACGTGCCGAATAGGAGGGGGCCATTTCATGAATAGATTTGTAAACCAACAGAAGAATTTTGAACTTAATACGAAACCGAACTGGAAACCAGTGTAAATTTGCCAAAACAGGGGTGATATGCTGCCGTCGGTCTATGCCCGTAAGAAACCTTGCGGCAGCATTCTGAACCAATTGGAGGCGTACCACTGAAGAGGAGGGAATACCATATAAGAGAGAGTTGGCGTAGTCCAGACGTGACGTTACAAAAGCATGAACAACTGACTGAAGATCTTTTTTGTTCAGGACAGATTTTAGTTTGGCCAGCCTGCGAAGATGAAAGAAACACGACTTGACTACCTGATTTATCTGCGCATCCATTTTTAAAAAAGCGTCCAGTGACCCCCAAATTTGTAATTGTTGGCTTCACCAAAACTGACAATGACGGGGGCAGAGATGGCTCCACAGCAGGGGGGGGCATGGAGCAATGAGAATAGCCTCCAGTTTGGAGCTGTTAAGATAGAGAAAATTAGCCGAGAGCCAGGACCTGTCTTCACTTAGGCAGTCAGTCAGTGGTTGCACAGGGTCAGCAGATTTTAGGGCCATATAAAGCTGACAGTCGTCAGCGTAGAGATGAAACTTTACCCGGAATTTTCTAAAAATGGCTGCCAAAGGTAAAATATATAGATTAAAAAGAAGTGGACCTAAAACGGACCCCTGGGGAACCCCACAAATAAGAGGTGACACTCTAGTCTTTGTGTACTCATCAAACATTTATCAAAACGATCAAAGCCATCAAACAGCTGAGAGCTTCAGACTAGTTTGAGCATGAAGAGAAGAGATTCAAACACGATAATAAGATTGTATCACGTTTGTTGAAACGAGGAACAAAAGTGTCACAAGTAGTGTTTGTCCTCTTGAATTTCTCTTACAGATGAAGTTTTAAGCTGAGGTCAGCAGCAATTCAATATGAGAACAATGACTTGTGTTGGGTGACCGTCAGCAAGTGCTACTGCGTTTGTCTAGTCCCTGAGACGGCGTTAACTTGGCAGGCTGGTTGTTTTCCTGTTTAATTGGAAAACAGACAGTTTGATTCTTTACCCTGCAGCACAGCAATGTGTTCTTTAGCTTAACGGTGTAATAAAGTTGCTAATATACATACAACTTTAATGAGTAGGACATTTTTCAATCATTTATTTGCTTAGAAATCTCTATGGTAGTGCAGAGTACCTCTGTACACCAGGAACACTACAGTCTTTCAAGATTATTCTCAAACTAAACATTGTAGTAAATTGTAAGTATGTGTCAACAGCATTAAAAAAACTTACGGAAGCCATTATAACCATTATTGTTAGTAGATATTAGCATCAAAATGTAATAATGACTATTATTAGTATCAGTTTTTATGTTTCTCTTGTACATATCATGCACATATTATACATCAAACTCTTCAGTTACTTTTCCTCTCGCTCAATATGTCAAAACATGAGCAATCCCGGGTATAAAGTTTTGTTTGTTTGGCACAACCTAAATTAAAGTATTGTCATATTTTGCACAGATATTGTATTTTAGTACAAGTAAAGGCATGCATTATCATAGACATGTGACCTGAGGGTTAGGATTATGGGGAAGGAGCTGCATTTACTGATATCAGTATCGGAGTTTCACTAGATCGGTATTTCAGATACCAGTGAAAAAAGCCAAAGGTGCCTGGTTCTGACTTTTCTTTTTGGTATGCCACCCCAAGATTACCAGTGGCTTGTGTCAGTAGCCCCCTTTAAAGACTTCATGGAGGTGCCCCTGTATATGTAGAGAGCAACATGACTGTGTGAGAGTGTGTATGATTGAGTGAATAAAACACGTATTGTAAAGCATTTTGCAGAACCTGGATCAGGTGAAATGCGGCATGGAAAACAGCCTAGCTATAAATAATATCTACATGCCAGTTACTTGCATGCATGTGTGTAGTTATTAAACAGCCGATAGCCATGTCAAAATGAGCAGCTTATAATTCGAAGGCACTCAACTACCAACAGACCTCTGATTGGTCCAGGTGTGTACCAGAACTGGCAGCTAGATTAACGTTTTCTGTAAGGATTCAGAAAAGGAGGAGGTGGCGGTGAGGGTAAAGATGTTGGCTGAGGTGGCTTGTAACATGGGATTTTCTTTTTCTTCTTCCTCTACAGTTCCATCTTTTACTTTCACACCAACAGGTAAGCACCTTTCTTGAGTACGAAATGTTTTTAGTTCAGTAAATGGTGCCCAGCACAAGCCTATTTACTATTATTGGTTTTGTCAGTCCTGAAAGACCTGTTAGTATGTGAACCTGTTTAGATTCAGTACAGATTCATTAACTGTAGTGAAGTCAGTGAAGGGACACCATGATGTAAGCTAATAAAGGGAAACGGTGAGTAGCCGCTACCTGAAAACGAATGTTCTGGCGAGTGTTTGGACTGTCAGAACTTGGTGCCAGAGAAGGGGACACACTTCTGGGAGGCTGTTAAAACTCATAGTAACTTGATCAAAGAGCTGCTGGCAACCTCAGATGGGATTTTTTAGAATGACACACCGCTAACACCCCTGTGAATCAAAGTGGCACGGCGTGAAACGGATAAAAACTTTCCGTCTTTGAGTTCATGGCTGCAGTCTTCCTCCTTTTTCTTTAAATAATGAACTTTAATCCATCTGAACCTCTTTGTCCACCGGAGCTGTGTCATGGTTGCAACAAGAGGGGAGCGGTGAGCTGCAGCTGTGGCTGCGCTCGGGAACTATTAAACCCCCTTAAAGCTGAGTGACCCGAGCGGGAATTGGACTCCGATCTCCCAGTCCCAGGGTGGACACTCTACCACTAGGCCACTGAGCAGGTTTAACAGCACCTGAAGCCGATGCTTGTTGCAACACCAGTAGATCCTATCTATCAGCTACACGAGCATTTGTGTTTCTGTCTGCCTTGAGCGATGCAATCAGGTCAAATAACTTAGCAGCTGTAGACCCGTTTCATGTTCTAATGGTGAGATTTGCTCCTTATTGGTGTGATTAGGCCTGACACATCCTTTAGTGTTGTGTGAGTAGCTCATTGGGTGGATTTCAGTGGAGATTGTGTCAGTTATACCTCTGCTTTGTGCAGGCTGTAAAAACAGAAGCCACACGGTACTTTGTTGTGAAAAGAAGACGGAGACGCAGCAGAGCTAAGGCCCTGCCTTGTCTTCTCCCACCTTAATTGTAATTAAAGTTGGAAGTTTATCTTCCTTTCACACACTGGCAGCTTAGAGAGGGTCCTTAAGAGTCCAACGTGCTATGTGCACAGCTTCAAATACACAGAACCTAGAAACTACAGAGCTCTGCATCTTTCTTCTTCATAAGCCTCCGATGCATCCTCGTCCTGCTCCAGTCGCTTTAAAAACGTATTTGTGACTCGACTGGAATCGTGCACACACCTCAAACACAATAATTGTCATTTAATGCAGAAATGATTCATTTACTTTTGACTTATTATGACAGTTGTATAAATGATGATGCAATAAAAAGGTTTGCTTTGAAATCATGATGGAAACCTAATATGTGTTCTTTGTTTAGTGGCATATCAAAGAGGTGGAGAAAGTATCAGCAGTGCTGGAAGGTAAGGCTTTTTTTTAAGTGTGTGACTGCTTTCAATTTATTTTTTCATGTCTCAGAAAATTACATTATTAGACTTGATTTTTCAAACGGGGTGTTGAACCTTCAGAACAGACAAAAAAGGGATGGGCACATGCACTTTTCTTTCCCAAACACTAGGGGGCGATCTGAGTCTTTCCAAGGCAGCAGGTAGTATAAAGGGTGTAATAATGGTTGAGGAACAAAGACCAGGCCGAGTCGGATGGGAGCCCATCCCATGTGCTGGAACGCCACATCCTACCACAAGGCTGTGCCATAGCATCGCTCTAAAATAGGAACAGAGACCCGTGCATGTGCACAGCAGCAACTACGTGCCTATTGGATGGTGCACCACACACAAGCTGTGAGACTGCACAGCATTACACTTGCCAAAACTAATTTGTTTATCCTCTGGATGGCCTTTGGCATGTCGTCATATAGCTGGTAAATGGAATACGTGTGTGTGTGTGTGTGTGTAAGGGGGGGGGTGCATTCAGTTATTATCCGATTTCTGCTCAGAGAACAGAATGTACTTAATGCTGCACCATAAGTGTGTGTGTGTGTGTTAATGAATAGTTAGCTTGAAGCCATCAACAGTAAATCCATATTCATTATATTACTCCAGCTGTATGATTGAATCCTGTTTCCAGTGCGGCTGTGTCAGCTCTGCACTAAACAATGGTCGTTCAATATCAACATACAACTGCCGGGGTGACTGAGGAGCTATTGTGAGATTGTATTTGGCCGTACAAGACAAATGTGTTCATTACCCAAAATTAATCCAAGAAATGAGTCATTACGGGTGGAATGAGGAAATGTAATTCAATGCTAATTCAGTGCTGGGATATGCGGTCCGGGAGTTTTGAATACCAAAGCAGTATGCAGCCCCGCTAGAGTACACTGCTTCCCTTTTTACGCTGGATTGATTTGTTTAATCAGCAATAGGAAAAAAAAAATATTGTGCTGTTTTTTTCTGCAGCAAAGGTCAAGATCTACAGAATAATCCTGTTAACAAGTGATGTTATATCAGCTGCACTGTACTAAACAGGAGAACAAAGACACAAAAAACTCTATTTTGCATGTGTGTTTAACAGAAAACTGAGCTTTTGTGTGACGTTGAATTTACTCAGGGAGCAACATCAGGAGTGAATTTTATCTGGCTGTCTGATTCAGGCAGATCGCTAACGCTCACATGGTCTCAGAGCAAGCATCATCAGCTCTGTGGAAATCAAACACGCTCCATATTTAGCTCTTTTATGCGTTTCCTTATTGCATGTTTGGCCAAAAGGCAAAAAGTACTCAAACCGGATTTAGTTTTCCTCTTCTCAGCCGCACAAATAAACTCTGCATAATCTTCTTCCCCCAAACACTAGGTTCCTGCGGGTGTTTTCGTTCATTCAGACAAATGTCATTGTGGCGCTGGCTTAGTTTGTTACCATTGTCAAACATCTGGTCTCATTTCTCCTCGCAGGCCTGGTTTACTAAACATGGGAGACTCAGCCACTCAGCCCTGGCTGGCTGACACATGGCCCAACTCGTGCTCCAACCACAACGACTGCAGCATCAACTGCTGCACCGCGGGCAACGGCAACAGTGACAGCAACCTGACAACGTACAGCAGACCAGGTAAGTCACGCCACACCTCTCACATGCAGGCAGAAACCAGAAAAAAAAAATCACTCCTCTCCAAGGCAACGATGCAGTCCTTGACAAAATAACTATTGTGATAAGAAATGTGGGAGCTTGGGGGAACCTGCAGTGCAAGAGGAAGTAAGATCTGATATCTAGGTTAGCTCTCGAGGGAGTTGCTGTGTGCATCTCTCCCTTCTGCAGGTCTCCACTAGAGAACAGTAGAATAGTGGCTATGCGCGTGTGTGTATGATTTATTTGAGGTTGAAGTGTAGCCGTTTTAGGCAGGAAATAAAAGGAGTACACTGAGCAGGGCTTATAGCTCGACTCTGTTGCTAATCAAATTGCTCTGCTGATTTCCATACAGTTGTTATAGCTGGTAATGTAATTTCCTCTAAGTGCTCAGTTGTTTAAGAAATGTGCAGCGGGCAAGGGGGTCAAGGCTGGACGGCAGGCGATGGCCAGAAGCAGGGGGAGAGAGAGGGGGTGCACCTGGATCAGTAGATGGAGAATTAGGAACATTTGAAACCAGACAGAGGAATATGATGTGGTGTTTTTGCGCAAAGGGGAGCTTGTTTGGCTCCAGGTCCTTGTCCACTGTTGCTAAATCATTTACTGTATGGTATTTATAGAATAATATGCACCCAGAAACTTTCGCATGGATGACATGAGTTAATGTTAATATATTTCAAGCATGACCAACAACCCCATCATAGAAACTTGGACGCCACTAAAATCTTTTATGTTCTAAATTATGCACTTTGGGGCTCTAATAGCAGCACATAACTCCCGTCCAGCTGTTCTACCCAATATCCATCCAGCCTCCCGATGGTGTTCTCCCGACTTCAAACCTCTCTCAGAGAGGAATCATAATTCATTTCACAGACTTTATAGTCCAGTGCAGTTTTCCTTTGTGCTAATCACCCCTCTGAGGTTGTATGAGAGGCTGGAGCCCTCACTCTCCTTGCATGACACCCTGCTATATGACACTAAGGAGCTTGCCAGACGCATGCTTTGTGTGTGTGTGTGTGCCAAAACTAAACTGAACATTAAGAGGATCACTGACTAGGTGACAGAGCAAAGAAATCGGAGTTAATGTCCCTTTATCTCAGCCATAGGGGCGCTTTCACACAGCGTCCTTTGAAGTGTTGATCTGTTCCGTGCAGCTGAAATGTGAGGCGCGTGGCACGAGCCGCGTGTACTATGGCCGTCTTTGGTATTTACCGCTAGGCTGGCTCTCAGACCTGCTGGAGGATTTGAATATTTTATGAGCCAGGGAAAATTGGATCAGTCTGTGAAGCTGTGCTTTTACTGCGTGCCTCGTTCCATGTCTTTGATACAGACATGTCTCTCTGTCCCTCTCAATGAGGGAGGATGCTGCCGCTGTCAGATGGAGGGGGGAAAAATGGCTCCCCCACTGAGTTATTGGTAGATTGGTGCAACACCTGAAACGGGATCATTTGGTGAACAAAGCTGAAAATTAAAACAGAAAAATGGAATGTTTCTCCACTGGATAGTGATCTTTGCAAAGCTTGAAATGAAAATGTGTCTTTTGTTAGAATAAGCTCCAAATTAGATCAGATTGTTTGAAATCTTTTACCAAGCTGGCTTACTGCTGCTAAGCTGATCAGCAGCAGTAAAGACTGACTAAATGCCCTCCTCATGTTCTCCAGCCGACTGTATCGCCAATTATAACAACCAGATGGATAACAAGCAGACCAACCTCATGGTGCCAGACTCAGGGGTCTATGGAGATGTGGACCTGTCCAACAAGATCAATGAAATGAAGACCTTCAACAGCCCAAACCTGAAAGATGGCCGCTTTGTAGGCACAGGGGGCCAGCCAACACCTTACGCCACCACTCAGCTCATCCAGTCCTCCATCATGAGCAACAACACGAACTCAGACAGAGTCATCGGTGGGAGCGGAGGTGGACTCGGGGGTGGAGGGGAATTAAATGAGAAACACTGCTGGAAGCCAGCATCAGCCCAGCAGCAGAAACAGGAAATGGGCTCCCAGCTCCAGTACAGCATCATGGAACAAAACAAGCTCAATAAGGGTGAGTGTGTGGAGTACCCAGCAGCCTCTGTTACAGAGGTCAACTCCAGGCCATGATCTTCCTCCACTTGACTTTCCCCTCTGTTCTCTGCTCTCCTGGCTGATTCAGCCACCCTATGGATGTCTATGCAAGAGTTTCATGCTTATTCACCATTTGGCTCTTTCCTCCCAGTCTTTTTCAGTCCACAAAGGCATCATCACTCTTTCTTTCTGCTTGTCTGTTTGGCATTCATGTTATCCTTCATCATCTTTTGGGCCAGGCTTGAATCCTCTCTCGGTATTCTGGGTATTGCTCTGATAAAGGCGGGCGCTGAAAGCGCTTCTCTATCTGTCACATTTCTATAAAGACGACAAAGATAAATCAAAGCTGTTTGAATCAAGCTATAATTATCTTATCCTACCTGGTGAAAGGACCCTTGTCTAGCATTTAACATCAAAGATATGTGTTGCATGTGATATATAGTCACCTGAGATCTATCCTGCATGTCTGTCTTTGCATTTACCTTATAACATTAGGCTCACTGCAGGAGAATTAGAGAATTTTTGGTTACATCGCCAATGTTCTTCATTCCTTTTCATGAGAAACTGGGTGATTTCCTTTGACCTCTGACTAGTTACGCCTGGGAATGAACTAACTGGACTCTATCCAACAGATCGCTACAGAGGCGGCGACAGTCCGATGCCAGCCACCATTCCCTACAACCAGACTCACGACAGCCACACCGGGGGCTCCTACAACAGCTCTGACCGAGGCAGCAGCAGCACCTCTGGTGAGATGTGTTGGGCTTTATAGAGAAATACAACTTAAAGGGGCATTAAGGAAGTTTGACAGCCAAAACATGTATAGAAATAATAAATGTCTTCTTCATACATTCTCCTGCAATACCCTGGTCCTGTAGAATGAGCCCTGGCATTTTTACTGTGATTGCCTGTTTTTCTGTAAAATCACAGAAAAAGAGAGATGCTCGGGTCGAGCAGGCTGCTTCATGCGCGTTCACGCTCAGGCATCGCCCGTAGCATTTGCTATCCGTAGCTTTAGTCTTTGTCGCTGTTCCTAACGCCTAGTGACAAAGCTAGCTACAATTCTGGAGACACTTAGCTACTTTCTGTAGAACTTTCTTCTAGATATTTCCTGCAAATTAGCAACAAAATAGCCATTTTAGCTCTGAACCGTTCTTTGAACGTTGTTTCAGCTGTCACAGTGGCGTGTCCAGATCTTTTAAAATGGGGTGGCCCAGGTGAGGCACTACTTTGTGCATATGTGGCACCAGTGGTTATGCTTTTTTGTTTTACCTCAAGCCTTTTGTGGACAATGAAACGCCCATTTAAAGGAAATTCTGTGTGGTGACACCTGGGGTGGCCAATCAGATTCCAAGGGTGGCATGTGCTACCCCAGACCACTCCCTGGACTGAGCTGTCATCAAGGATATAAATGTTACAGATACAAATGACATCACTGGCGCTTTAGCTCCCCTAGTAAAACATCGGCCTCTCGTGCAGAAGACCTGGGTTTGATTCTGGATGTGAACATAGTTTATTTAGTTTCTTTTTTACATTAATGGTATATTTTTACAGTAAGATGCCCAAATTTTTATTTGAGACTCGCCGAACGGCATTGAATTCACAGATAAAAAAAGATGTGGGTTCAACTTTCATTTTGGAACAATTTTTCAAGCAAGGGAAGGGAATGATCTGAGCATGCAGGAGGACTGACCCATCATAAACCTTTGTCGGCTGTGCTGAAGAGAAAGGTACAGAACCACATTATTTAATTAATTAGCTGCGCGTTCTCCTGTCCTCTGCCCTCCGGGCCACACACACACACCCACCCACCCACACACACACACACACACACACACACACGGGACTGTCTCAGCTGTTATTTTCGTTAAAGAGTGTGCACGTACAGCATGCGCGCCTCGTGCACGAGCCTACTATTGAAGCTGGCGTTACGCTTTTGGCCTGAGGGGCAATCGCAAGCATAAAAATTTAAAACTCCATTAAGTCCCTTTAAAGGCGCATCATCAGATCTCTTATCAACTTATTCCACTTCTTTTAGACTTTAATAATTAACATTTCATGTTTTGCCAAGTAATCTTTTAGCTTCTGCAATCACTGTGAACCCAAGACTCCCGTACACATACTCCACAAAGGCAATACATCATCGTAGTGACACTAATAAAATATGCTTTAAAGGCTTTTTCTGATTCATTTATCCTGTCAAATTTTATGAAAACTTTGCAAAAAAGGGCCGATTAGAGTAGTTGCGCTGCTTCTAAACAATGAAAGAACCACTAGAGCCTGATAATGCTTACAAGAGTAAAAAGAAATGTATGCCTTTTATGGTGCCTCTAAGTAGTTCTCTACGTATTTGTGGTGCTAGTTTTGCCCTAGCTTACTTTAACCAGATTTAGCTCAATTCTATTGTGATGCGGTTTAATATCCGGAGCTCGATGTGGACAAGGATAAATGATTACACACAGCAGACGGCATGCAACGCTGCCACCTTAATGCCATGTATCCATTCTGATATCACATTTGAAGTTCAAGTCATTAAGAAAAGGCCTTTTGTGCTTGCTGCACATCACAGCTCATTGGTTCACAATTTTAATAGTGTGGCATTAATTGGACCCTTTTCACGCTTCATTCTTACCTTTTTTCTCCGGACCAGCTGATAGCCCTGTGGTAGAACAGCTGGGTTTTATAGCGGTTTCTTTCTCAATGAGAGAATTCTGACAGTGCAGTCGAATTAGCCTCTCTGTTCTCCAGTGTACAACAATCTTTCTTGCAGTCAGCCTTGTTGATGTTCATTTTATATGCTGTCCATTTCCTGTCGGCGTTTATAACCGACGTGTTTCTGCTACACAGGATTCACGCGTGTGCATATGAAGGTGTGTAGTGACTGATTAAATGTCCGTTTTCCCTTTTTTTCTGAGCAGGGAGTCAGGGCCACAAGAAGGGAGTGCGCACCCCCAAACTACCCAAACAAAGCACAATGAATTGGGCTGACCTTCTACCCCCTCCTCCTGCAAACCCAGCCCCGGGTCGAACCACAGAGGAGTACGTACTGTCCATGGAAGAAAGGTAGACAGTCAATCTGACATTGACGCTCACGGTGTTGAAGTGCTAGACAATTTCTGAACACGTTCTTCTGTTTCTTATAACCATTCCAAGTGCTCGCCTCAGGAGTTTCCTGTCCATTAGAGCTCCGTTTGTGTCAAATCCTGATGGAAGGAATGCATGAATATTTAGTTCCTCTTTTTTTTCCCAGCTTCAGAATATATTGAAAACATTGACGTTACCCGTGAGTGATCTGCAGCTAACAAGGCTTGTTTGTGTCTGCTGGCAGCGGTGATCCAGACATGCAGTGCCCCATGCCCCCTTCTCACATGTACCTGCAGCCTGATGAGTTAGAGGAGGAGGAGATGGAGAGGGGGCCTACTCCTCCTGTCCGCGGGGCAGCCTCTTCCCCCGCTGCTATATCCTACAGTCACCAGTCCACAGCCACCCTCACCCCCTCGCCGCAGGAGGAGATGCAGCCGATGCTTCAGGACGGATCAGACAGCCATGAACGCAGGTATATGTGTGAACGGCACTGAGCAGAGCACAATGCTGGCCACGCTGAGAGGCGGCGTTCAGGAAATGTATCTGCTCTAAAAGCCTCATTCGGCGTACTTTATTTCATGATTGGGCTCATTAACTCCAAATTCTGCACATTGCACTGCGGCGTCAGCCGTTTTTCAAAAGCATGTCTTAGCTTTTAGAATGATTTCTTACCTTCCACGGAGTCGTAGTTCCAAGTCATTTCAGTAAAGCATGACAAATGAATGTTACAATATGGCAAGTTATTATGGCATAAAATTTTAAATATTTTATTTGCATCACTGATGGAAGGTGTAGCACGTAGCTACAACAAGAAAGACCCGTTTTACAGCAAGCTGGTGAAATTTTTTTAAATCCTTACTGATGCTGATAAAATGTTTTCATCTCTTCCTGCAGGCGCCATGCTGTGAGCCCGCCACCCCCCCCAAGGCCCCACTCTCCCTCACACACATATGGATACATAGGCAGCCCACTGGCCTTGGACACCGACGGTCTGGAGGAAGAGGAGGATATATTAGAGGAAGAGGAGGAGGAGGATGGTGATGAAACAGACGCAGAGGTGGCCAAGATGCACTACCACCATACCCATCCCCACCCCCAGATGCATGCGCGAAGGTTGCTACTACGAGGACTGGAACAGACCCCTGCATCCAGCATGGGCGACCTGGAAAGCTCGGTGACCGGCTCCATGATCAACGGATGGGGCTCAGCTTCGGAGGAGGACAATGTCTCTTCGGGGAGGTCGAGTGCAGTCAGCTCATCAGACGGCTCCTTTTTCACAGACGCCGACTTTGCTCAAGCAGTTGCTGCAGCTGCAGAATATTCAGGGCTCAGGGTGGCAAAGTACCCCAATTCACAGGTCCAGGAAGTGGGCGGAGCCTCAGGTAAAGTCCACAACTTCTACACAGAAGATTACTGCAACAAATTTGAAGTTATTGCAAAGAAACAAACAAAATGTTCTGTTTCTTTTCTCAGCTCGAAAATACCAAATAAACCCGTCGGGACATCGTCCTGGCAGCCCAGTGTCTACAGACAGTAATATGAGTATGGCAGCTATGCACAGGAGGCCTCCTAAAAAGCAAAAACAGCATCCTGCAGGTCATCCTGGGAACCAGAGACGTGAAGCCTTCAGTGAAGGTACATGAACGAGTACATCTACATAAAGTAACCCAGTCCTGCTTCAAGTAGGTTACTGGCTGATAAACTAAAACCTAAAAAAGCACTCACCGAATGAAGTTTTACGTCTTTTGATACCCAAGTCATTAAGATTTAGCACACCATTGTGTGAAAGAACAGTCTTGCTTTCATTCCGAAAAGAACCAGAACATATTTGTGTTCTGTAAATCTACGGTAGAGATGTATGTTTTCAACATTTTTGTTTGACCAGTTGAAGTACGGTTCATAATTGGTTTACCATAAACTCGTGTGTGCACTTCTTCGTTCACTCATTCTAATAGATTTTGATGCAAAACCAAAGTAGCACACTCGTTATAATATTCAGAAACAAAATGGCGCGAGTGGGTCGAGGGTTGACCTGTCCATCAGGACCTGTTGCACAGCGATGCTTGCACATTCTGGAGCACACACTTTTAAAAACAAATTAAGTTTCCTTACACTGAACTAAACTGTTACACTGACATTCCTTTATATTATTAATCAAATTACTCTTAAGAGGCAGATGCAAAATAGCTGTGGCCAAGCAGGAGCGCCATGGCAGAGACCGAGTCCTGGCCTCGGGTCTGTTTGCCGTGCGGCTTCGTTTCCACACTGTGCTCTTTCTTGACCGCTTCATCTTTGAATAAATGTATTTTTGTATCGCTCATCCCGTCCTCTAGTGGAACAAAATATTAGACACAAGCGCAGTACAATAACCATGTACATGCAATTAGGGTTGTCACGGTGTGAAAATTTAACCTCACAGTTATTGTGACCAAAATTATCACGGTTTTCGGTATTATCGCAGTATTTTTTTAAACGTGTTACATTTTCAAACAACTAAATAAACCCTGTGTATCAGGAAAATATTGTCCTCGGTTTATGTCAAAATTTTGCCTAAAATGTGTTATTTTGTAATTATGTTGTTTATTTACATTTTTCCCCTTTAAAATACCAATATTTGCCCATAACTTCTTATTTTTTGTCTGTTTGATGTCATCATTTTAAAAATATTAGACCAGATGATACTCAGTACTCAAGTAGCCTTCTAATCAGATACATTTTTACCCTTACTTGAGTAATAAACCCTATATCAGGAAAATATTGTCCTCGGTTTGTGTCCTTCCAGTGAGCTTTGCAGATTTGGGAAAATGTCATCAGGCAGTAATCATTGTTAAATTCATAATTATTCTCAGAGAGAGACCAACTCTTATCTGCCTCTGGGAGCCCCGTAATGCATAGTGTCATTTCAACATGGCGGTGTCCGCGACACGGTTTATATGCAGGTAGCGGCGCTGCGGCTGCTTTATATAGCGACTTGTTGCATTCTCCCTCAACCCAAATCCTCGGATGACGCATTTTAGCTAAAACGCTAACGTTAGCTTGCCTTGCGTTGACTGTAGAGTTGTGGGTGATGGTCAGGCAGATGTGTCATGAGATTTGAAGCGTTGCTGCCTTTCTCAGACACTTTTTCTGCACGTGCTGCAAACAGGATAGCCGTCTTCTATCAACTGTCCCTCGGCATTCTTCAAATATCTAAAATATGCCTGTAATTCCCACTTTGTCTTCTTTGACGGATAATGAATGTCCTGAGCGCTGCCGTCTCCTCCTTTGACCATTATTTCAGCTTTAGCTTCAAGAAAGTTTTGGTCGTAAACAACAAAGTGCGCTTGTGCCGCCGGCAACTTCAGCAGATGATACGGTGGCTGGTAAGGGTCACCGCGCCTACACCGCAGTCACAAAGATAATATATATTTTTTAAACAAGACAGTTATTATTATTGTCAACTTTTTCACCAGGGTTTACCGCTACACCGGTTACAGTGACAACCCTACATGCAATTAGTATTCCAAAAATATTTATTAGAATAAATGAATAAAAAAAAAAGAAAAAAAAAAGAATAAATGAATACATTGGATTTGCACTAGTGACTCAAGTGGTATTTAGTTAAGATAAAATCACAATAAAGCAGCTACGCCGTAAGTACACAGATGGCCAGTTAGTGTCGATGGCTTTGCCTCGATTCTCTGTAAAGACTGGAGGAGGAAAAGCAGTTTACTGTGACATGTCTGCAAACGACTGAGTATGGGATAGTTGTGAGCCAGAGTTTAATCATCTTCTCTTCATGTGGTTACGCACATGCATACATGGCATCTCTCCTAATCTGTGGCAGTGCTAAACAGACTGGGCCAGCAGTGGGCTGTGGTGGGGAGGAGCTGTCCTCTAATGTAATTGATCCAGGTGTTCTGAGGAGACACCTTTAATTCATCGGGGCCAGTTGTAACCGAAACAAGATAAAGAAAGAACAAAACCAGCTGTACGAATAGCTTTAACCTTGTTAAATAAAAAAGCATTTGACTTTTTATGGCATTTTTAATGGGCTGAGGAAACCTACCTCCCTTTTTTTTTACCAGCTACCTTTGAAAGGATAATTTTCTTAAAATGTAAGCCCGCCTGTGCACACGCACACGTTCTCTGGGTGTAGTCCTGGAGCTGGCTCTCCTTTTAGTGTCAGGTGTCCTTGAGTGTTGGAAGCACTTGACAAGGAGATTTAATATCGCGCTCGCTGGGCGCCAGACCAGCTATATCACTGCAGAATATCCAGCACCTCCAAACCCCGCCTCCCACCATGATCCTTATATCCTGGCTTCCTCCTCATCCTCTGCCCCTCCCTTGGCTGCAATCTCTCCATCCCACTCCCCTCTGTCTTTGTTTGAGCAGGGAGGGGGTAACTGACAGCTCGGCAGTTCTGTGTATCATTCTTTCTGCTGATTGCATTTGATCTGAATGGATTGTTTTTCATTTGGAGGTTATTGCCTCCCCCACCCAGCCAGCCTGCGTAACTCGTGTGTGGTCTGGAATACTGAGGTGATAGGTGAAGGAAGGCGATTGTTGACATTTGGAACAAAGAAGTTAAAGAAAAGCAGTGTTTCTCAGACAAAAAGCATGGTTTATGGGGGGTGGGGTGTAAGGATTTAATTTCTTTCATTTGCACCCTTCCAACTACGACACAAAGCTGCCTTACCATAGTTTTACTCATCGGCACAGACGAGACACCATTTAGTTTCCCCTCTTGCATTGACACTTATGTCTTGGCCCTCCTGTCTAATTAACCACCGAGCCCTCAGATTCATCCTCCTCGGCGAGCTTGGAGACACCTTTCAGACCTGAGCTCTGTCCTCATAACTCCAGCAGCTCCTCCCGTGTAGTAAGCTATAGCTCACAGCCCGTGGCATTGATCGGACTCTGAGGCAGATATTAAAAAACTGCAGACACCTCTCTGCTGTATGATATTGACCGCTCACCTCCTATACGCTGAGGGGGGGTGTGGACAAGAGTCAGAAAAGTCTACTAAAGCTGTCCGTTTCTGCAAACAAGCTTCTTTCTGTGTGTTAACAACAAAAAATACTCTAACGCAATATGTGCAGTAGCCACTAGAAAAGAGCAGAATGTTAGAGGCGGCACATACCATGTTTATTTAGTTTCCAATCTTTTGTGGATTATAAGTCTGGCTGCCAACAAAACCATCCTTCAGGTTGGAAGCTGATTAGATGAAAGGCCATCGATCGAAGAGCGACGAGGCTTTTCGCTCACGTATTGTTTGGATGGCTCTGTGATGTGTGAGAGGCCAGGCGGCCCACTGGCAGCTCTCATATGAATAATGGCCCAAGGACAAGCAGCATTGATTCATTGACATAGGAAGCCAAGCAGGCCAGAGAGCAAGCTGCTGACCATCACACCTCCTTCTTCCTCCTGTTCAAATCTCATAACTCTGGCATGAACTGGTTTCTTCAAAGTCATCTGTTCTGTTTGTCTGTTCCTGGTCAGTGTGACACCTGAGCGACAGATAATAAAACGGACTTTCAAGAGTACATTTATTTTTGCCAAGTCTTCTACCAATAACTACCATCTTGATAAATGTGTTTATCCATTAGATCTCCCTCCTCCACCCATCCCACCTCCAGCAGTGCTCAAGTCCCCCACACATCCCTCCAAAGCTGCACTGGAGGGCCGGGGAGTAATTTCCCCCAAAGCAGAGGGTCGAGACAAGCGAGGAGGGGTCTATCGACCGCAGGACAGCTCGGATCCTCGAACCAGCTCATCTGAACGCAAAGAAGCTCAGGATAGACAAAAGACTGCCCATGGAGGCAAAGGGATTAAACCTGAGAGCAGTGCTGCCAACAAGGCACGGCAACACCCAGGTACAGTTACAATCAACCTCAGTACCTCATTGCCATAGTCTGTTTTAGGCTTCAACTGCTTTCATTTGGTTCTGTCCTCAGGTTCAGAGGACATTCTACCCTATAGCCGACCACAGTTCCCCACAGTTAACAGCCCCAGAGACCCAAGCTCCTCCAGCTCCATGTCCTCTAGGGGTTCAGGGGGGCGGCGGAGAGAAGTAGCACGCAGGAACCCTGCAGATATGAGTGTCAACAACCCTGGAGTCTTTCAACCAGGAGATGAAGAGCTACAGGTACATGTCAGCCTAACACACTTAAACAAAACTGACTTTGACAGATTAAAATTACGAAATGGGAATCATGCACCGATTTAGACTGAAGTAAAAAAACAAATCATACAAAACAAGCGAAGATTTCTCAAGTTCACACTGGAATAGGGGGGTGACGGTGGCACAGGAGTTAAGTGCTGGCCCTGCTCAGTCCGTCACTGTTGTTGGTCGGAGGGACCAATGGTGCCTGTGCATGGCGTGAATGACTGTGGTGTAAAGCGCCTTGGGGGGTTCTAGGACTCTAGAATGGGTCATTTCAGGTCATTCAAACAGGCAATTTATCGGGTGGCGGTGGCACAGGAGTTAAGTGCTCATCCCGTAATCGGAAGGTTGCAGGTTCGAGCCCCGCTCATTCTGACGCTGTGTTCCTTTGGCAAGACACTTAACACACGTTGCCTGCTGGTGGTGGTCAGAGGGACTGGTGGCGCCAGTGCTTGGCAGCCTCGCCTCTGTCAGTACATGAATGTGTGTGTGAATGGGTGAATGACTGATTGTGTTGTAAAGCACCTTGGTGGGTTTCCAAGACTCTAGAAGGCGCTATATCAAATTCAGGCTTTTTAGATTGAGGTTCATCATAACCCAGCAATTACTACTTACCTTTTTAAGCAGGTATTTATTTATCTGCATGTGAAATATTACAGCCAAAAGTATTGGGAGATCAGTTTCAGCATTATTCACCTCGTCGTCGTCTTCCTCCGCTTATCCGGGTCCGGGTCGCGGGGGCAGCATCCCAACTAGGGAGCTCCAGGCCATCCTCTCCCCAGCCTTGTCCACCAGCTCCTCCGGCAGGACCCCAAGGCGTTCTCGGACCAGATTGGAGGTGTAACCTCTCCAACGTGTCCTGGGTCGACCCGGGGACCTTCTGCCGGCAGCACATGCCCGAAACACCTCCCCGGGGAGGCGTCCAGGAGGCATCCTGACCAGATGCCCAAACCACCTCAACTGGCTCCTTTCGATCCGGAGGAGCAGTGGTTCTACTCCGAGTCCCTCCCAAATGTCCAAGCTCCTCACCCTATCTCTAAGGCTGAGCCCGGCCACCCTACGGAGGAAACTCATTTCGGGCGCTTGTATCCACGATCTCGTTCTTTCGGTCATTACCCAAAGCTCATGACCATAGGTGAGGATTGGGACGTAGATCGACCGGTAAATCGAGAGCCTGGCTTTCTGGCTCAGCTCCCTCTTCCCCACGACAGATCGGCTCAGCGTCCGCATCACTGCAGACGCCGAACCAATCCGCCTGTCGATCTCCCGATCCCTCCTACCCTCACTCGTGAACAAGACCCCGAGATACTTAAACTCCTCCACTTGAGGTAGGACCTCTCCCCCGACCCGGAGGTGGCAAGCCACCCTTTTCCGGTCGAGAACCATGGTCTCAGATTTGGAGGTGCTGATCCTCATCCCAGCCGCTTCACATTCGGCCGCGAACCTACCCAGCAAGAGCTGAAGGTCAGAGCTGGATGAAGCTAGGGGGACCATATCATCCGCAAAAAGTAGAGATGAGATTCTCCTGCCACCAAACTCGACACACTCCACACCACGGCTGCGTCTAGAAATTCTGTCCATAAAAGTGATGAACAGAACCGGTGACAAAGGGCAGCCCTGGCGGAGTCCAACCCTCACTGGGAACAGGTCCAACTTACTACCGGCTATGCGGACCAAACTCACGCTCCTCTGGTAAAGGGACTGAATGGCCCTTAACAGAAAGCCACCCACCCCATACTCCTGGAGCGTCCCCCACAGGGTGCCCCTGGGGACACGGTCATAAGCCTTCTCCAAATCCACAAAGCACATGTGGATTGGTTGGGCAAACTCCCATGCCCCCTCCATCACCCTTGCAAGGGTATAGAGCTGTGGTCCACAGTTCCACGGCCAGGACGAAAACCACATTGCTCTTCCTCTATCTGAGATACAACTATCGATCGGACCCTCCTCTCCAGTACCTTGGAGTAGACCTTTCCAGGGAGGCTGAGGAGTGTGATTCCCCTATAGTTGGAACATACCCTCAGGTCACCCTTCTTAAAGATGGGGACCACCACCCCGGTCTGCCACTCCCTAGGAACTGCCCCCGATGACCACGCAATGTTGTAGAGACGTGTCAACCATGACAGCCATACAACATCCATAGCCTTGAGATACCCAGGACGAACCTCATCCGCCCCCGGGGCTCCGCCGCTGTGTAGTTGTTTGACTACCTCAGCAACTTCTGCCCCCGAGATCGGACAGTCCATCCCCAGGCCTCCCAGCTCTGGTTCCTCCTCGGAATGCGCATTGGTGGGATTGAGGAGCTCCTCAAAGTATTCCTTCCACCGTCCGACTATAGCCTCAGTTGACGTCAGCAGCTCCCCATCCCCACTGTAAACAGTGTGAGCGAGTTGCTGCCTTCCTCTCCTGAGGCGCCGGACAGTTTGCCAGAACCTCTTTGGAGCCGATCGATAGTCTTTCTCCATGGCCTCACCAAACTCCTCCCACGCCCGAGATTTTGCCTCGGCAACTGCCACTGCTGCACCCCGCTTGGCTATCCGGTACCTGTCTGCTGCCTCCGGAGACCCACAGACCAGCCTGACGGCTCCCCGAACCTCTGGTGTCCACCAGCGGGTACGGGGGTTGCCACCACGACTGGCACCGGCCACCTTACGACCACAGCTAGCAACAGCCGCCTCGACAATCGCAGAGTGGAACAAGGCCCACTCGGACTCAATGTCCCCCACTGCTCTCGGGATGTGGTCAAAGCTCTGCCGGAGGTGGGAGTTGAAGACCATCTTGACAGGTTCTTCTGCCAGGCGTTCTCAGCAGACCCTTACTATGCGTTTGGGTCTGCCAGGTCTACGCGGCATGTTCCCTTGCCATCTGATCTAACTCACCACCAGGTGGTGATCAGTTGACAGCTCCGCCCCTCTCTTCACTCGGGTGTCCAAAACATACGGCCGCAGGTCAGATGATACGACTACAAAATCTATCATCGACCTGTGACCTAGGCTGCCCTGGTACCAAGTGTACCGGTGGGCATCTTTATGTTCGAACATGGTGTTTGTTATGGCCAAACTGCGGCTTGCACAGAAGTCCAATAACAAAACACCGCTCGAGTTCAGATTAGGTGGGCCGTTCCTCCCAATCACACCCCTCCAGGTCAAGCTGTCATTGCCCACGTGAGCATTGAAGTCCCCAGCAGGACAATGGAGTCCCCTGATGGAGCACTATCTAGCACTCGTCCCAGGGACTCCAAAAAGGGTGGGTACTCTGAACTGATATTTGGCCCATAAGCACAAACAACAGTCAGGACCCGTTCCCCGACCCGAAGGCGCAAGGAAGCTACCCTCTTGTCCCCCGGGGTAAACCCCAACACACAGGCAGAGAGCCTCGGGGCTAACAAAAAGCCAACCCCAGCCCTCCGCCTCTCACCCGGAGCAACTCCAGCAAAGTAGAGTGTCCAACCCCTCTCCAGGTCTCGGGTTCCAGAGCCAATGCAATGTGTCGAGGTGAGTCCGACTATATCTAGCCGGTACCGCTCAACCTCTGCCACAAGCTCCGGCTCCTTCCCCGCCAGCGAGGTGACGTTCCATGTCCCAAAAACTAGTTTTCTTGTCAGGGGATTGGACCGCCAAGGCTCCCGCCTTGGTCTGCCACACGATTCGCATTGCACCGGACCCTTCATGTTCCTTCTGCGGGTGGTGGGTCCACAGTTGGACGAGCCCATGTATCCGGTTCGGGCTGGGCCCGGCCGGGCCCCATGGGCAAAAGCCTGGCCACCAGGCGCTCGCTCACGGGCCCCAACCCCAGGCCTGGCTCCAGGGTGGGACCCCGGTAACCCTCCGGGCCGGGTACTCCGACTCTTCGTTTTAACCACCTGCGTGGTTAAAAGTTAAAGCCCCAATAGTTGTCACACACACACACGTGTGTGTGAAATTTGTTCTCTGCATTTGACCCCAGCCCCTGGGGAAGTAGTGAGCTGCAGACAACATTGGGTCCCATATTTTCTAACCTGGCCTGCTAGACTCACCAACTCAAAAATAACCAATCATGAATAAGGTGGAAATGATGACTGTATCGCGTGACGCTGTAGTCAAAGATGGCATCTGGCAGCACAAACATCTTTCTTTAGAAGAAAGGCTTTTGGCTTGTCCAAATAAGTTATAACAGAGGGAAGAGTCACAGCTAACTCCACCTCAGATGCCATCTTCGTTGTTATGAGAAACTGAGCATCAGTGTGTGCTGATTGCCTAAGAATTCATGGGGTTATCTCAATGAGAGCTTTCAGTGGCCTGGTGGTACAGTGTCCGCCCTGAGACTGGGAGATCAGGGTTCAATTACTGGCGGGTCATACCAAAGACTTTGAAAAGAAATGGGACCCAATGCCTCCCTGCTTGACACTCAATATTAAGCGGTTGGACTGGGGGGTTAAACCACCAAATGGTTCCTGGGTCAAATGCCACACACACACCAGTGTGTCACAATTAATGGGACTTACAAAAAAAATTGCCAGGCCTGGTGAAAAAAAAACAACAAAGTTTAAGTCTTTAGTAATACACAACTGGGATTTGAACCCCAATGTTTCAGTCCCAGGGCACTGAGCTGGTGAAACCTTTTCTATGTTTTTTTGGACTCCAGCGCCAATTTGGATGGTGATGCTTAGCTTCCAAAACAAACTCACTTATCCATGTTTTTCTTGGAACATCTAAGTTCAATGATACGGCAAGGTGCCCCAATGCTTTTGGCAACAGTGTACATCTATGTAAAGTTAGTAGTGGCCGTTGCAATTCAACAGTACACTGAATAAACAATGTCAATAAAAGACTATTCTGATTCTAATAGTTTCCTACCTTTTCTTTTTCTTCCCCAGATGGTAGAAAGCTGAAGGAGACAGAAAATAAGGACTTTTGAAATTTTTCCGAGTGGAGCACCATTGTTTCTCTTACAAGTTTAAATATCTCAGTATTTCACCATCATGTTGGCTGCCATCATACTGTACATCCTAAGTGTTTCTTTACATCTGGAAAACAGACCATTTTTTGTAAACCTATAATTTTCTATGCCCAATTAAATCAAAAAGAAAGGACAGAAGCTAAAAGACAAATGCATTCAAAACAATGTATTTATGTTTAATTCCAATGCAATATGGAGCAAAGTCCTGCTCCAAAAATTTACAAGACTCAGCTTGCCTTGATGAGAACTTTGGAGAGCCCATTCAGTGAGTGGTTACTGTAACCAAACAGCTGCAAACAGAGGGAGGTGAACTGTCTGTAAATATACATTTCTGTGTGATGTCCTCTTGTTTTACCCATTGTGGTTGCTCAAAATGGTCTTCCTTGTTTAATTTAGCAGAGTCTAGTTTTTTTTATTCATTTCCATACATGTTGTAAATTGCTATATTATTTAGCTGCCCCCAAAAAAGTGCCACTATGGGATTTTTTTGTTTGTTCTTTGTAATGCACTGTTGTGTTGTCATTGATGTTTGTTTGTTTTACCTTGGTTTTAAAAGCACAATCACTAAACTTTATTTTAAACCATTTTATCTATTAACCTTTTTGTCTTACTGCAGGAAGAAAGGTGAGACAAAAGAGTCGAGTTAACCCTAAAGATAACGTAGGTTGCTGTTTACGAAGGCTGTGCTTGAAAGGAGACTCCGTATGTTGTGATTGTCTCCCTCTCCAGTTCTGATGCTAGCTTAAGTGATACAGTTAATGTGAGTCATAGCTGCAATGTAAATATCCTTTTCACAGTGACCATGAACTCAGCTATTGCACATTAATCAAAATGGTTGTGTTGCCTACAAATGCACTTAAATGAATGTCAAATACAGGACATGCGTCACTTTGGAATCTGGAGAGGTTGTAATTAAACAAGAGTCTCTTCTCAATACAAATGGGTCAACTGGGCCCTGTTTTCTGAAGAAAGGGTGCTGTTGTTTATTATAGGACATCTGCAAACATTTGTTTCGTAAAGCAAAAGGAAAGAAAAAGAACAAAAAAATGATGAATAAAAAAGTTTAAACTAAATGTCATTTTGCAGTTTGTTCTTTAAACCCGGTTCACACGGCACATTTTTTTCAAGTGTGAGACGCCGTGGGTGGTGTTAAAAAATGTTTATAAGCCAGTTTATTCAGTTGGTTTCTCTTTTGTGAATGATCACCTCTAGCTGGGCAACCAAGTGAAAACGCATAGTTTTACAATTATTTTAACCTCACGTCCACATATGTGGACTCTGCACTATAATATTTTATTATATAGACACTTGATATTGTCTTTAAAAGTTTTTCTTTGTTCACATTTACAAGAGTCGACTAATGCGTAATGGATGCAGGGCAACTGCTGGTTTAAGGGAGCAAAATTTAAGACTTTTTAAGACCACTTTGACCAAATGTAAGTTTTTTTTTTAATTACATTTTGGCTATAATTTCCAGATATTGCCTGGAACCGGTGCTAATCACGTCCCAAACATGGCATTAGAAATCCAGTTACCATTAAACTTAAACTTCCCCATGGCGCAAGCTCCCACTAGCTTAACCAGCTGATGTGTTCATCTAAAAATAGCCCCTTTTCACAACCAACTGAATGTACAGTTCCCCTTATGCCAATATCATACACAAAAAATGCTGAACACTAAATTTTCATGAAATTGTCAAGAATTCACGAAAATTTTATAGAAAAAAAATAATCTTGTTTATTGGGTCTTTGGTAATTTAAGATTTTTGGAAACTGTATTTAAGGATTATTAGTCATTTTTAAGGAATTTCAAAGTCTTAAATTTGGAAAAGCAAATTTAAAACTATTTAAAGGCCCGCGGATACCCTGGGGTAGAAATCTTAGTGATCCCAAATAGAAGTTTGCGTCTCGGGAGGTTAAATGTCCCAAACGCTGAGCATTGCTCAGATCTAATTTCATAGGGCTCTATGGGATGGGGGTGGGCTTGTCAAAAAGAAAATATAACGTATTTGCTACATTATCACTTTATATATTCCTTAAAATATATAATTACTGGAAGGTGGAAAAATTTTGGACTGATGTGCTATATCATGGCACAGCCGAAGTAGGTCAACAATGGAGATGGCAAGCCAACTGTGAAAAATGCCTTAGACAGGACAGATTTTTCTGAGGCTGTTTTTACAAAACAATGCCGTCAATTCGCCACAACACTGAAGTTGCATCAGGGAGCTTTAGGTTGTTTCTAAGCGGTCTGACTGTGGAGATTATGTGCAGTTGTGTCCTTTTCACAAAAGATTACACAATGGGGGCAGCCTCCCTTTTATTTTGGACATAACTTGTGCTTAATTGCGATTGAAGTCATGCTTATTAAATTTCTATAACAAGCCACTCCTAAAGGTGTCTGTTCCCCACAGACCCCATGCAGCATCTGGTGATCGGAACTCCAGCTCTAATGGAGAAATGCTCCAGATTATTATCTCTGCTGATTCGGTTTACAAAAGCAAAACTCATGGCCCGTTTGTACTTTCATTTTAAATATATTTGCCAGCCAAAGCTCGGTAGAAACTCCCGACATGATCATGGCACCACCCTCTGTTGCATCAAGGCGCAATCGCCGTTTATAAGGAAGACAATAACCACAATATTACTGCCAGGCAAAACAAATTCACCATGTCGGCATGCTGTGTTTATAACACACACCACTGCAGTACTATAAGGAGCCTGAGTCATGCCCATCTACTTCTGGACCATGGGTCCCCGGAAGAACGAAAAAATTAATGCAAGTCAATGGGGCTAAAAACTCAATTTTCTAATTCCGCTTGTTTTGTGCTATGGATTTCACTTATCATATCCGTGAATTTTAACGACACACTTTGATACCAAGAACGCGCTTATTTTCGAACAGGGGAGAATTATAATTTAGGTTTTGTGTGAAAAGAAGTCAACCAAGCCTGTCCTCTTCCACCGTCGTTACGCTTTTCTATAGGAGCGTCTAAGTTCAAGAATCTGGTTGTTCAGCCAAGGTGAACTGGAGGCACTGGAACTGTGGCTGGTTTTGTGTGGGGAAACCTGATCTAGAATTTTGAGGCAGTGATCATTAAATGAGTTAGTAAGGAGCTCTACGTCATCAGAAGAAGGAGGTACAAAGTCAAAGAGGGAGGAGAAATTTAAAATGGTAGAACTGTTGAAATTAAGTCTTTGCTTGGCAGAGTCTGGTAAAAGAGATTCAGAATTTAGGTTAATATGAAAGGAAGCTGACTTATGGTCACTGAACACAACATCATTTATCAACAAGAAGTCCGTAGGAAAAGGCCAGATCCAGGGTGTGACCTGCTCTGTGAGTGGGTCAAGACACGTGCTGAGAGGAGTTAAAAGAGTTCATCATGTTTAGGAACTCTAGTAGAGCTGTTAGATAGCATGGATGTAGAAATCTCCAACAAAAATGATCGTGTCTAGTTTAATAGTTGAAGATAGGAGGTCCTGAAAGTCAGACGAAGGATGAAATGGCTCCAGGTGGGCGATAGACCAGAATTCCATAAACTGGTAGAACTCGACCAATTTTTATTTTTTTATTTTTTTACCGTGTCCTGTCTGGCTGTGAAGCAAGCAGAATTGATGTCTGAATGCTGGTAGGGATGAGTACCGAATTCGGTACTTTTTAAGGTACCGACCGAATTCCATAGTACCGACCGAACACCGATTCACGTCATTTCAAACGGTGCCTCGTTTCGGTACTGCCAAGACAGTTGCGCATGCGCAAGAGCGTTATGTCGCCGGTCCCTGCGAGCCCGTTGTAAACAGAGCAAGCATGGTAGAAAGAACGCACGCTAAATCTTGGGTCCACTTCACTAAATGTGATGGGTAACTGGCTGATGAAACTAGCGACAGACAACGATCTAAGTGAGACATCCTCATCTTAATCTGCTCCAGAAGGAAAATAAAATGTTTAAGATAACGTTACCTTGATTTGTTAGCTTCCGTTTCGCTAATGGTGCGTTCGCTTTCTCCTCGGAACTCCGAATTTCCGACTAGAAGAACATGAACACGCTCTAAAGTTTGGCTTCACTTTACTAAATGCGACGGGTGATTGGGTGAAGGTAAAACTAGTGACAACGATCCAAGTTTGAGGCATCATCGTTTTAATCTGCTCCAGCAGCTAAATAAACTGTTTAAGATAACGTTAGCTTGATATGTTAGCTTCCATTGCCACCATTGTTATCAGCTAATGGTGCGTTCGCTTTCTCCTCGGAAATTCTAACTTCCCAGTAGGAAAAATCAAATGAAAAAGGACGGCAGAAGGAATGAAGATACACAGTAAATTTAGTTCACAGTAAAGATGTTTGCTTCAGTTTAATTATCAGCTTATAAAACTACAAGGACGATGTTAAAATACAAACTTGTATGTTATTTATCGTGATATTTATCAAATATGGTTATATATTGAGAAAAATATATATTTAATTATAAAAGAGAATTAAAATAATAAACACTCAAAAGTATCGAAAATTGGTACCTTTAAGTACCGGTATCGACTCGTAGGTACCGGGAATTAGTACCGGATCGATTCAAATGTCAAAGGTACCCATCCCTAAATGCTGGTAACAAGCCTTACAGATTTACTCTCAGGTGGAGCATCAAAGCATTTGCTTTTAATATCACGCCTGATACTTAAAACTTTATTGTTATTGTTGTTGAATGCATTGTAATTCCGACCAGACACGGAGACAGAGGTGAAAGAGAAAGGAAAAGAAAGGTGGGGAGAGGGGGGGTCCACTAAAATAAACAATGAACAAGAGTCTGCTTCTAGACCTGCAGAAAAAGACAAAACAAAAAAAAAGGGACAAACAACAATACAACAAGATCTAGCTATCACTGCATCAACTTGATGAAGAAACTTTATAATCAACATTGCTTAACTGAAGAATCACGATAATAAACCACAGTGCATTAAGTGCCCACCATAGTCTTAAGACCTGTGTTTAACGTGCCCAAGCCCATACTTTTGAGAGCACCATGTGAGCACCTGTGTGTGTACACGCGCTTGTTTATGTAAGGTTTCTCTATAGGAACGTCCAACAGAGAGTGTGAGGGACCACAGATCCGCCCCCCAAAGATGCGCAGGAGACGGGGGGAGCTCCAAGTCCCAGAGATCCAGGCGCTGCCCCAGAACACAGGAACCCCAAGGAGACTGCAACCAGGAAGCCCCCTGGAAGCCCCCCTGCATTCATTTATTTATTTTTTTGTTGTTCTTCCGGGGACCCACGAGCCGACTGGAAAGGGAGGAGACTTAAGCTCCCTATTACGCTGATTTGCCGGCATGGCGTGTCATGTAAAAAGGGCTTAAGAGAGTAGTAATCCACTTTGGAGTTGGTTCATTTTAGACTAGCGGTTAGCTTGTTAAACTAATCAGAACACATTTCTGTACCTCCAAACTGAGGTTATTCATGAAAAAATCTCTTTAAAATGTTAGATTGCCATTGTTAAATCCTTTCCACAGAAACTGGCCTGTAAATATAGCTAACTATCCCTTTAGGAGTTTCAAATCATTTTAACAACCTTAAGTCTATCACTTACTGCTCCATTTTTTATTTAATTGGAATGCCTGCAGTCTAATTAGGGTCCACTGTGATATATACACTAACAATCAGAGAAAACTGATACAGTATGACAGCAATAACTAATATTAAAGACAATCAATTCTATCTTTTATTGGCTTTCTTTGGTTCTGTAAAAATATAGCTGCCATAATATTGTATGAAAACACATTTTATTGATTTCAGCTGCCCCTACTGACTTAAATGTAAAAAAAATGTTTTTAGGAGATGTTTAAAATGCAATAAAAGGAGTAAATATGGTTTATTGACAATTACTGAATCAATGTTTCAGAGACTTCATAACGTTCAAATTTCATGGGATTTTTAATGAGAAACAGATGTTTTTGACAAATAGGAAGGACTCACTATACTTCAACAACCATGTCAAGGAGAGAATAAAACTGGCACAGCCACCTCTGTATCTGTTCAATACATCACCCAGCGTCAATACCAATACCATTAGCATTCTCCACTGCTCACAATATCAGCACACCATGTCATTCAGTAAAGACGTTTAGAAACAGAGGCATCTTAAAACCAACAGTAAATGGATTATATTTAATTTGACAGAACTGGATTGCTGCCAATTAAGCATAAGGAGGCTTGAAACAAGGTTACATAAGTGCGCTAATACAGTCCTCACTCTTTTATCCTTGCACACTTGGCGCTGGTGGGGAAGCTTCTGGTGTGACGAAACAAAACATCCATAAAATCGGAGAGACACCACCGCCAAAGACCGACTCCAGACACAAACTTATCCTAATTGGTGACTGAAATACATCTGTTCCAGTTGATTACATCTAACCTGCCTTCTGCTTGTTCTCACAGAGGCAATAACCAGGCCTATGGGAGCCTTTAATGTCAGGCACTGTCTGTCTGGTTTATCCAAACATCAGTGATGAAGAAAGAAGAGATTGCGCCTCAACTCCCTCCTGAGTCTCAAATAAGTGGAGTGGAAGTCCTGTTTTTACAAGCTAATGAACATCACTGTTCATCTCAACCTTCTGTGGTGTAAAGAGACCAACCTGAGTCTTTTACAAACCGACAGAGAACAATTCAGTATCTACTCATCCGACTCAAGTCACACAACAGCTGACCATGATTTTAACAATGATAGAAAAGGTTTTTTTGGGGTCAAATCACTCAAAGAAGCAGCAGATCATGATTTGCGCTGGTATTTGTTGTTTGCAACGATGAAGATTTGAAAAACATTTTCATATTTCAGAGATTATTTTATAATTACAGATGTGGTTTCTAAACACCCACCACATTTGGTTTCCACCCTTTTCTCCTCCTCAGCAGCTCTCGGAGCTCCCATCCCCCATCCATTCCCTCAGGTAGTCTCTAATAAGCACCTTTCTAAACAAGAACAAATTTGGAACGGAGGGGGCTCGTTCCCTTATGCCTCCATCCATCATTTTAATGAGTGGAGGTGTGTCCAGGCCCCTCGATGAGATGCAGGTGATTAAGGCTATTAAGCTGATACACTGGCAGCCAGCGGTTATTCCCTTCATAATGGTATGAATATTCACAATAGGATCCGATAGGCTCATCTGGTCTTCACAGTAACATGTAAAGTGAGAAAAAAGACCCACGGGTGTAGCGTGTATTTGAGTATATGATACAGTTATATTTATATGTGCTGGTGCATTTCTGTCTCAAGTGAGCTGACTAGAGTCTTAATTTAGGAGAAAGTGGAAACTAGCATTTGACTTTTTTTTTCTTTTGCAACAAACAACAAATTAGTTCTGTGGCATTTATTTGCCCTTGGTGCCAGTGCTTGGTATTTGCAAGTACTTAACTGTAAGTACTCATTCTTGGTTTGGCAAAATGGATTATCAGTGGATCTCTAATTAGGATTCTAAATAAAGACATCTAATCATCTGTAGACTACCTCCTTATTAAGCTTGGTTTATGCTTGAAGCATTCACTTTCCGCTTGGTGACGCGGCTCGCAGATGGAACACGCTTCACAACTCGCAGCGTTTATGGTTCGTGCGGCTTGTCTCTGCGGTGAGCCAATATTCTCCCAAACTGTAGGGGGCAGCATGGAGCTCTACGGCATGCATCCAACACTACACCATAGTAGAAGTAAAAATGACTGTTGTTTACAACATGGCATTCCAGCATTTTTAACAGCGTCCTCGTCTTTTCCGACAGTGCGAGCTATTTCTCTCCAAGAATTATTAACAACATGTTGATCACGGTGATCTCTGAGAGCTGAATCATACAAATGTCTATTTACGAACCTCTGCCATACTAGTTCTTGCCAGTCCGCCATGTTTTTCCGCGTCCGACCGTCCGCGTAGTTAGAAAATTTCCTAGGTGCGCGGTGCAGAAATTTTGGGCTGTGCGGAGGCGCGGTGGAGAGGCGTGGTTGTTAAAATGATGCAATTTTGCCGCGCGGACCTCGCGGACGCGTCAAGCATGAACCAACCTTTAACCAACCTTTACATGCTCAAGGACTTAGACCAGAAACCAGCTGATCAAATAAAAGTTGTAATAAAAAGAAAATGTAATTAATTTCAGGAATGTCTGCATTTGTACTTAAAGGTGCAATTTGTATGAATGAAGTATGAATTTTCCAGTGAAATAATCACCTAAGTGTCTAATGTCTAAATCATGTTGGAAGAAAGGTTATACTGAAACATATCTCATCCTCTGCCGGCTGTGAGGGTTGTCACTTTTTCTCTCTTCAAAACAAAGGCAGGAGAAACGTGAGCATGGGGTTGATGTGCCTCCTGCAAGCTGAAGCTGCAGGACCAGCATTTGTAATTCGACACCAGCAGGTAAAAGGCCACAATAAACAGGAGCAACCCAGAAGATATTGTTGCAGCGCTAAGAAGCTACAGCGTCTTTTTGCTTTACTCTAACATTGGGTACAGAATGCGGGAGGCTAACGCCGGGGACACACCGGCCGCTGAAGCGCCAGGAGGCGAAGCGCTCGCGAAATTCGGCCGCTGCTCCTCAGTTCAGACCAGACGCTTGTTTCTCCGCTCCGGTCGAGGCGCGCCTCGTAGTTTTTCTTTTAACCACTTGGTGTCCTCCATTTCCTCTCTGCCTTTTCTCTGCTCTTTTCCTCGACACCCCCCCCCCCTTGCTGTGTGTGTGTGTGTGTGTGTGTGTGTGTGTGTGGTTTTTATGCAGTGTCTATTTACGAACACATTTGACTATCGCGGAATTGTATTTTGAAATGCTTTATTTTGTTAAATTTACCGGCCTGCCTCTTATGTCTAGGTTTGACTTCCTGCCAGAATTGACGCGGTTCACCCGCGGCTCGCGAAAAAAAAAAGCAGACGCCGACAAGATCGCTGCACGGCGCGGGCTGGAGCGCCGGCACTTCGCGGCGCTTCGGCGGCCCATCTGGTTTACAAGGGCGCCGAATGAAGGCGGTCCCAATTTCGCGGCGCTTCGGCAGCCGGTGTATCCCCGGCCTAATGATCTAACAATGCTAACGGTAAATTTGAAGCAAATAGTCAGCTCTAAAAATATCTCAAGCTACTTTTTCAATCACCAACAACTCAAAATCACAGTGTATGTGTGAAGTTAACAATGAGACAATCATGGCGTTTTACTTCCTTAAATGAATCGTTCAGAACTATAACAGCAAGCTAGCAGCAAGATAGTGAGCAACTGCATTTCCTCTAATGTGGAGGCAAATTACTGTATTGTATTGACCTACTTATCTGCTTACTGTGTTTGACTCGTCTTTGCTCGTTATGTAGAATCTTCTGGACCATGGGTCCCCGGAACTGGAAAACGCCATAAAACTCACAGAACAGGAAGGAGAGTGACCACAGTAACCAAATTTGACCACAAGATGTCATTTTTTACTTCATTTCTACATACTGCACTTTTAATTATACTAAGTATGGTATCAAACCTGCTTACTCATGAGGAAAAATGGCCGTTTGAATTATTTTATTTACAAAAGTCCACGAATAATTTTCGTGAGCTTTGCATCGCACTGAAAAAGGGAAATCAAGCAAATGAATTACTTATTTCTAACAAGGAGATTAAATTCAAACATAGATTAGCAAACAAGCAAAAGTGAAGATACGGCCTAATTACTCGACACACAAATATGCAAATTACGTACTAATCTGTAAAGCTCATTAACCTCTTCTCCTTAAACTTTCTGGTTCTTTTACTCCCGCCATGTTTTTGATTTTTACAATAAATAATTTAATCCACTGTTGCTTTCACCTCAGTCCCAGCAGCTGAAAACTAATTTCTTTTGTGCACATTCAGGCTGTCTCTCATTTCTGATCGCCAAACTGCTTCATTAACCTCCTTCTCATGCTAGGAGGTAATTAAGTGAACAGCTGTGCACGGTCTGACAACTCATCTTACTCTCACAAGTCTCTGCGGGAATGCCGGAGAGGAACCCGTCATTGCAGGTGCACGATGTTTAGACAGCTTAGCGGCACCTCTCAACAGCCATTTACACTACAGCTGCAGGTCAAACGCCACCTCTTCAGACAATCAGTCAAAACTTATTTAAAATTACTAGACAGCTCATCACCATTTCACATCATCATCACCAAAAAGCTGCTTTTAATCACTTATGCAAACTAAAAACAAGACTTGTAAAAGATGGAGAGAAGGGTTGATGACCCGACGGAGGAAATGGGGAAGCCAGACATCAGACATTTTTGTTTAATAACTAAGAAGTAATCTGGATGATTTGCACATTCATTTTTCACATAGCCAGTCATCTTTATTTATTGCTTATGGGGTCCAGACAATTACCCCAAAGCAGCACGGCTTACTCAGACCCTCTCAGAAATCTTCCCTCGCTCACTTTTATCTCTGCTGCATTTGGATCTGTAAGCTGATCTCACCATCTAGACTTTAATAACTCTAATAAATCTCTGCCATCGCGCTTCTGATCATTATAATTACTGTTAGAAGCCAAGAAAGTAGCTGAATTTAAACGCATCATAGGCAGCAAAATAGTAACAATTCAAACACGTTACTGTTGGAAGTATTTTCATTAAAGAGACTTCATGAAGCAACAAACTCATAAGCAAAGTGTTTACATTAGACTGACAGCCAACAGCATACATCCATTGGGAAAACAATTGTTTTATTCCTAAGTCACTTCTAAAGCATCTCAGCGGCATCCATCCGGTGTCTCTGTTGTGTTCACTGTCCAGAGCTTTGTTTTTTGACTTAGTTAGCTCCTTTACCACTACAGACTCCACCCTAAAATCAGTTGCAAGCAAGACACCAAACCCAGACTTTACCTTCCGACTCAGCTCTCTCTGCACCACCACAGACCGGTACACCGCCCACATCCCTGCAGACGCAACACCAATACGCTTGTCGATCTCGCGCTCCATCTTTCCCTCACTCGTTAACAAGACCCTGAGATATTTTAACTTCTCCATCTCCACCCAGAAAACCGTGGACATGTTAAATTGTTGCCACAACAGATCCAGAGTGAGTGATCCAGAAACAAATTGTTGCAAACTGAGAACAAAGTATCGTGCTGAATTTTAGACCTAACTGTTGAAGAGCATTTAGAGTTCAGGCAATTTAAGACCCATACTCAATAGTACAGGCAACAGTTTTAAATACCCGTTAAAGGTATTGGCCAGACTTGGCATTAAACTGCACTTTACTATCTATATAATATGGTAACTGGGTTCAGCTTTTCATTTTGTTAAGGAATTTAGTCATAAATCATTACAGAAAATCAAAATCCTCTCCTACAGACAGTGAAGAACTGTGTTTCACATACGTCACTCCAACACGTAAAACAAGATAGCAATTGTTGCTAATATTTTGTTTACTGTTGTGCTCTTAATTATTACAGACAATTGTGTTTAAAGTTGCAGCATAAAGGTCTGAGCCATATGTCTTGTCCTACACACATTTTTAAATAACATCGGTCTGATCTAAAATAACAACCTACATCTATAAATCCCTCTGGAACCACACCGGTATTTCTGGACTCCCGACGAGTCCCGTTAGCATGACTGCAACAACACTGCTAAGTTAGCTCTGGTAAGGAAAAAACAAGTCATTTGGGAAAACTATGACATACACACACACAGATATGATCAAAAAGATGATCCCCATATTTCAACAATAAATCCTCCTGGGACAAGTACAACCTCCGTGCCATCCTGGATTAGTGCAAACAACGAGCCGAGCTAGCGAGTTACTCCAGCATCAGGAAGAGATTTATTCTGGTAAACTATTGGCTAAATATTTTCCGGAGTTATTAATATATACATGCAGAGGTAAAACTGGCAGCACATTATTTTATTTATCTGTAGATTACTGAATTATATTGAGACAGTATGACGAAGCTAAGACCTATAGTCCGGTGGAGCACAGAAATAAAATATTTAACAAAAGTAAACAAACTGTACGGATTTTGGTTCTGAAGATGAACCGAGTCCTCCACAGTGTCCAAATCAGGTCGCGGGTCTTCTGAATCAAACGGTCAAAAACATGTCTGCAACCCCGGTAGTGATATCCAGCTAGCGGGGTTCGGAGCTGAACTTCTCCGGTAAACCAATATCCGCTCTCGTTGGCGTATTCCACAGAAAAAACAAATCTGACCGACTAGCAGAGGCTTCAGAAGCTACATCTGACTGACGACACATTGTTCTCTGCTAGAACACGAATGCAGAAACACCGGAGTCGAGCGTTGTTTTCTAAAGCTTATTCAGCAGACATCCTTGTGAATTCTCGCCAGCTGCCCAGTACTTAGACCGAAGCTAGTTTCAGTTTTTTCCGCGCCAGTCAAAAACATCAGATTTTCTTAAATTCCAGCCGTGAAAATCCAAAAACCTTTTTCATCTGAGGTGTTAATTAGTGATGCACCGATATGAAATTTTTGGACCGATACCAATATCCAATACAAAGATCACAGTTATGGCTGATATCAGATATTTGCCGATACCGATATACTGACATTAATGCTTCTAAAAATCTGCAGATTTTGTATAGAATGAAAATTATTGAAGCTGAATTGACGTTATTATGTACACACCACACACATTTATGGTTCTGATATGATTACATTCACTGTTCACACGACTAAACAATGACACATCACCCCCCTCACCATCTGAAATGGACAAACAAATGGAGATGAGATGGAAAAAATATCGGTTGTTAATATCGGCCCAGTTTTATTTATCGAACCGATATGTTAAAAAATGACTAACATTGGCCGATACAGATATTGATGCCGATATATTGTCCATCTTTACTTTTAATACTTCTTTACACATGCCTTTCAAAGGAATTTTGCCTCTGGCCAATATCTTCACACAACACAGGTGAGAGAGTGAACCAACCAATATCTAGAAACTTCCATGAATATTAAATTTAAAAACAAGTAGCCACAAAAATCAGCATGTTTTTATGCAGAATCTGTGGAAATGCTCAGATTTAGAGGCTAAATGTAAATAACACTAGACAATAGATTTGCCAGCGTTAAACTTTTTGAATATAATGGGAATAAATTATGTTTTTTTAGTCAAAAGACCCGGGGCTGGTGATTTAAATGGTGGGTGTTCTTCAGGCATTGATAGATGGAAGGTGAAGACGAGGGTGAATGAGTGGCAGAGGCGTAACAGGGAGGGAAGAAAACAGTGGAGTTGGGGCACCTTTGGGTTCAGCCTTCATTTTACTCTTTCCCCTTCATTCTGTTTCTGACAGGCTGAGGTGGAGATGAGACATGGGTTCATCATGCTTCGTGTGGCCTTGGGACTTTTTTTTTTCTCCACCTAAGATGGCTGATGTGCTTGCTTTGCCATTTTAAGCTGTTTTACCACCCGGTCATTTTTCTCTTTTTATGACGGTGACCTATACAGAGTGGTCCTTCTTTTGCTCCCATTAATGTTTTTATACAATGTGTCTGCATTTTAACCAAATTATCTCAAGTAAATAATGTTGACGATTGCAAAAGACAAGCGTCATCGCGTGACTGGCTTGACGTTAGATATTATTTGACAGCGGTGCATTTCTAGACGGTGTTCAGAGCTTGTCCCATCGATTATTATTTTTCCTTCCACTCTAAAAAGACTAATGAGCCAACAGAATTCCACTAGAAAGGTTAATACAATATTGAAATGTCAGGAGATTAATGATATTGCTCTTCCTTCCTTTGGTCCTGTTGAAGAGGGTGACAAATGTCTTGCCCTTTTCACTCCATTCTCCCCTATTTGAGATCTCCCTCTCATTCTCCTCAACCAAGTTTCCCATTTATTCTTCTTCTCTCGTTTTTTGTTTGTACCCCCCTTCCTTTGTCGTCTCCTTGTTCTCCTCCAGTGACCACAGTCTATGGAAGGGCAGAACTTATCTTTCATACTCTTCATACATGTCGTTACTGCATGCAGCAAGTAGATGGGCTGCGGTATACACTGTGTGCAGTTGTCAGTAAATGAATAGCATTGATCCATCTTCATTAAGAGGCAATGAGACTTCAACTCAAGGAGTTTCCCGTCTGTCAAGAGCAGACATGCTTGTGTTTATGCACCAGACCATCAAACTGTATGTTGTTACTTTTCAGCAGGGGGTGGAAAGTGAAAGACCTCCGTCTTGAGCTACAGAATCCCGTGTGGCGGTTCTGTTCGCTGCTTTTATGTGCTCGGTGTTTGCTGTGCATCTTGACTCCTCCCTTGCTCTAGTAGCACCCTGGCAAGGGGTCCAAGTTTTAATCAACTCTGCATAATTGGAGTGATTCCCTGTCTTGCTGTATATTTCCATCCATCTGTACAATGACAATGAATTAAGGCTGTTGTCAGAAGGAGTAGAAAGGAAGAAGCCTCACACTGAGATTTTCTTATAAGTCCCTCTTTTAGCCTCCACTGTGGCTCAAATAATTACTCACCATCTTGAGAAGGGGGGAATAACCTCCTTTGTCTTGTCATTTTTCACTGGTGGGGGTAAACTGCATGCAAGCATTGAGAATAATTAATGAATCTGACGAACTGAGTGGAGAACACCCTCCGTATCCATTTTGTTGTTGCAGATTAGCCTATTAGGATTCCTGATGTTTTCCTGCCAACACGGTCCTAGAAGTATGCTTGGCTTTGAGAGACTGAAGATGGGAAGAGGAAGAGTGAATTGTAAGCTTACTCTTTGCTTTCGGGGCTTTTGGCCAGTCATCTCTCACCGCAGTAATTGCATCGATGAGTAGAAAAACAGGCTTGCAGGCAAACATGGGTCATCATTACTTTTTGTGAAGCTTCCAGCCCTAAGGTAGGTCATTACTGCAGGGTGTCAATATCTGATGTTGTTCTGATAGAGGCCAAACATTAGACTTCACTGGGTCATGGGATCACTTCCTGCCTTTAGTATAAAAGTTCAGCCAGTCGCAAGGATGGCTTTTATCTCCTGGGAGTCTCTGAATCTCTTGAATATGATTGTGTCTTTCCAGCATCTAGCATAGAAATAAAGACAGAATCAGTACATCTTTACTTAACATTCTCAGCATTGCTCCTGTGATGTTGTCTCTGGCATCAAAGTCGTAGACCAACCCATTGTCTAGTTCCTTCTCATTTCCTCATCTCATCCATCTTACAGCAGACAGCCACTATCTCTTCCTCTACCTGTATATGGCAGACATGTGGAGAGTATGACCAAATCACTTTTCTATCCCACAGGGAGACAATCGTCCAATAACTTTCACCTCCATCCAGGAAGTCCTGCATTAACCATGAAGCAGGTTTGCCAAGTCACAAGGTTTCATTCATTTTATCAGACCTGCCAGATTGTTTGAGTAATTGCTATTCTACACTGTGCCTCTCTTCTTTATTACTCTGAACTCAATCCAGTCATGGTTCAGCTTGAAGGTTGCAGTAGTGTTTGTTGTAAATACACGAGTGACGTTTCTAGGCACTGGGAACAATAACACAGTCATTAAGAAAGTGATAATGGTGACAGTTTGAGTAACAGTTGACTCTTGACGGTCAAACCACTGAAATCTGATGGTCTCTGTCCATTACTGAACCCACAGCATCTTTATCTTCATTTATTGTGTTCTCCTACAAGTGTTTAATTCTCAAACACCTGTCTTACGGCAAACCCTTTAAGACAGGGATTCCCTAAGTGTGGTGCGCGCACCCCTGAGGGTGCGCGAGCTGCCGCTAGGGGGTGCGCGAGGTGAAAAGTGTAATGGCTGCGGAGCTCAGAGAAGTCTGTCATATGTCACCATTAGCGTAGAAACTCATTTGTGGGTGGGCCTAAGAAAAAGTAAGTGGGCACAATAAATGTAATTGAAAACAAGTATATTTTTGCGCGCGCGCGCGTGTCCTCCACATGTGCCCTAGCTTCATAATAACAATGCGCCGAGCTTCAGCACTCTGGCCTGCGCACGCCGATATGTTCCGTATTTGATCATTTTAACGGCGTTGGAGAAATCTGAAGGTGGCGAGTCATTCTGGCAGATTGTAATTAACACCTGTCTCATGCAGGTGTTCTGACATTGTAAACCTCACACACAGAACATTGTGGATGTAACAAAATAACAAGAAATGATTCCCATTAAGGCTATTAACAGCGCGCTGAAGATCTGAAGTTCAGAGTGCGTCTGTCAGAGGTCAGACGCGTTCCAGCAGAACCACGGCTCACGGGTGCACAAGTGAGCACATCTGGGCTGGGCAGAAGGAATTTTACAACATTGGTTTGAATAGCGCGAGACGCGGTGACTGGAGCGGCTGTGCCGCGCGCGCACACACAGATTCAATAAGCGCACACGCTGCTTTAACTCCGGCCCGCCGTCAGACTGAAGGCAGAAATGAACGCTGCCTCCACCGTGATAACAACTTTTAAGAGGTTATTTTTCATTCAAGGTCAAATTAAGATATTAGCTTCTGGGATAAGTCAGGTCCGCTCCAGCCAGTGACTCCTCATGAACCTGACCACAAGTCCTGTTACTGCAGCATGTGTTATTCCGGTCCGCATGACAGCGGATCACAGATTCAGCCACACCATAAAACAGCAATAAGTCGGTCTGAGGTAAAAGTGAACATCATGGCTATATCTTGTCCCCTATTGACATTTGATTACGCACAAGTAGGTGATCAGCTCAGGTTTACGCTGAACAGAAGGAAGGAGAGCGCTCTGGCCGCACAGGTTAAACGTTCCTACTTTAAGAAAACCGTTAAATTGCATTGTTTATGTGCTACCTGGGCACTCTAAATATTTATTCAAAATGAAATCAAAGGAAATTGTATTGGTGTCGAATGCTTATTAATTACTATTTAAAAAATGAAAGTGATAGGGAATTTTTTAAACCCTCTCTGTTTAGCTTGACATCTGATATAGATATATATATATATATATATATATATATGTAGAGAGAGAGAGAGAGAGAGAGAGAGAGAGACAGAGAGACAGAGAGAGAGAGAGAGAGAGAGAGAGAGAGAGAGAGAGAGAGAGAGAGAGAGAGAGAGAGAGAGAGAGAGAGAGAGAGAGAGAGAGAGAGAGAGCGAGCGAGCCATGCCCCGATGTGGGGGCTGGGGGGGGCGTCGACATGGTCGGGACATAGAAGGGGGTGCGCGGCTAAATAAGTTTGGGAACCACTGCTTTAAGACATTAACAATAACTAGGGCTGCAACTAACGATTATTTTCATAATCGATTAATCTGTCGATTATTTTTTCGATTAATCGATTAATCGGTTTGTTACTGTTTAGCTATTTAACCTATACAAGTGATGGATGCATTTCAGTTAAGAAAAAAAAACATAAGAGAATTGTGCAGTTGACTGCAATCTATTTTATTGCACATGAACACAGTCAGCAGTAGAAAATGAGCTAAACAGTGCAAAATATCAGTCCAGAATAATTTTTTAGCATTAGCTGGAAGCCTGCTCCTTCCACCATGGATAGTGGCCTCATGTCTTTTACCAGCATGTTTAGAATAGAGTTTGTAAGTGGTATGAATTGCTGGGGGGCGAGTGTCTTGTTCCCCATGTAGTTGTCCATCGTTGCTTGTTTTTTTCTGCATAAGAAACACAAATAGACTGAAATAAGTACACATATAAAATAAAGCAGCACACACACTACAACACTAAATCAATGTTAAATTATTTGAATTAATTAACAATATACAGTGATCATTTATTTTGAGGGTTACGTTCTACAAAATAGCCCGCAACAGGAGATATTCAGAAAAAAAGTAAAAAATTTTTACTATTAAAAAGCTCAGAGTAAGAAGCTCATGAGGTTTTTACTTTGAGTCGGGAGTGTTTAAATTAGCTAGAGAAATGTGAAAAATGTTTATTTTGTGTAATACTGTTTAAGAAACATGATAAAAATGTGTTGTGAGGCGTTTTACAGCGTTAGACAGTAAAACAGCCTTTTAATAGTAAAAAAATGACTTTTTCTGAATTTCTCCTGTATTTAAAAATTGAAAGCGTACAACTATGCCGCGTTATATTCACCTGGACACAGCTCGTCTGTATATTTTTCACCGCAGAGTTGTCCTTTTTTGAATGAGGAACATAGTTATGGGTTTGTGCCGTTTTTCTCTTAACGAGAACATTCTTATAAACAGACGTGCTGAATTTGGCAAGCGCATGATTCACAACACGGAGGAGATTCACGATTGCATCTAGTCAATCAGAAGTAGAACACCGTAGACTGACGCGACAAAAAAACATGTTTAACATCCACTATAACGAACTCAGCTAAAACACTAAGTCCAGCTTGTTTATTTTCTGTTACTTACCGGGCTGGCTCTTCCAAATGACGGCTCACTTGACCGCGGTGCTCTTCCTCTGCTGCATCAGCCCCCACATGCTTTCGTCTCAAATGTGCTCCCATACTCGTGAGGTTTTTGTCCGGGGTTTCTCTTCAGTTTTGTCGCTTCTATTTTTCTTCCGTATTTCCTCTTGTTCCGCCATCTCTCACAGCAAGATGAGCGTCAGTAACGTGATACGTCATGAAAACCGAGGGCACCCATTGGCTCATTTCTTCTTCTACGGCTCCACTGGTAGATCAGTGGCTCATTACTGCCACACACTGGCGGCAAATTTAACAGCTTGTAACCGATGTCAGATTGTGGTAAAAAATAGACTTTATGCGGTAAAATATGATTATTAAACAACTAATCGATGACTAAAAAAGTTGTTAACTATTTTAATAATCGATTATAATCGATTAAATCGATTAGTTGTTTCAGCTCTAACAATAACCTTTGCCCACTCCCTGTTTTCACCTCACTACCTCTGTCATTTGACCCCCTCTCACCTTTTCATCTCTCCATCATTGTCATTTCTCTTCTAACTTCCAAGCAACAGTCATTTTTCCTTGTAAAATGTTTCCGACAGCCACTTTATACAGTGGCAGAATGCATCTATCTCCTTGAAGGCTGAGAAGTGATGCTCTCTCTATTTCCCCTCCCTGATTTTGCTCACAGACGTACCTGCAGCCTCTGGGCTCTGTGGAACTTTGAACATTTTAACCAAGTGAGAGTTTGCTTTTAGTTGGGCAGATGTTAACTCAGTCGTGTAAAATGAGAGGCACATCACAAGATCATACGAAATGAGTTTGAGACAGGCTTCGACAAACACGTAGATTCAAACTTAATGGATCAGTGATGTATTCCATTATCTTGAACCAGGCAAAGCGAGAGGGATGCATGAAACTTAAATGACAGTTTATTGCAGGAAAGAAAATGACTAGATTTATAAAGTCACTGATGGAGAAAAAACTTTTTGTTAACATGTCACTACCATTGACAGGTACTGAATCACCATCAAGTTTCTTTGTCCAAAAGAGAAGGCAGGATTTCAAGTTTATAGGTGCTTTTTTGTTTTTCTATATTTGGAATGCAAATGGTAAATGGTCTGTATTTGATATAGCGCCTTCTAGAGTCCTGGAACACCCCAAGGTGCTTTACAACACAACCAGTCATTCACCCATTCACACGCTGGAGGGGATGAGCTACGATGTAGCCACAGCTGCCCTGGGGCACACTGACAGAGGCGAGGCTGCCGAGCACTGGCGCCACCGGTCCCTCCGACCACCACCAGCAGGCAACGTGGGTTAAGTGTCTTGCCCAAAGACACAACGACAACGACAGACTGAGCGGGGCTCGAACCTGCAACCTTCCGATTACGGGGCGAGCACTCAACTCCTATGCCACCGTCACCCGTCGAATGTGGGGCTGAATGTCCTGCATAACTCACTGCAAACAATCAATTTCCCTCTGGGATTAATAAAGTATTTTTGAATTGAAACAATCATGGCATTTATCATCAATCAGAAAGTACTTGTCAATATACCACTGGTTAATATCTGGTGTGGTTAGGCACCAAGACTTCTAAAATTGTGCAAGGTGGTGGACCTCGAGGACCAGGATTGGACAGTACCGCTCTTCTTGGACACAAACTTACATGGAGGTGGGACTTGGAAACATCTACTGCAGATAGTCATTAGGATGGCTTACAATTCTATTCATCTTCATATGGTAAATAGCCTGTATTTATTTAGTACCTTATAGGGTTCTACAAACCCCCCCAAGTCGCTTTATAACACAACCAGCCATTCAACTATGCACGCACACACATTGGGGAGGTGTTTCGGGCATGTCCTGCCGGCAGGAGGCCCCTGGGTCAACCCAGGACATGTTGGAGAGGTTACATCTCCAATCTGGTCCGGGAACACCTTGGGGTCCTGCCGGAGGAGCTGGTGGAGGTGGCTGGGGAGAGGGCAGTCTGGAGCTCCCTAGTTGGGATGCTGCCCCCGCGACCCGGACCAAGATAAGCGGAGGAAGACGACGACGACACACACACATTCACACACTGGTGGTGTTACGCTTCAATACAGCCACAGATTCCCTGGGGCACACTATTGACTACTGGAGAGGCTGAGAGATTGGGTAGGTCCATCAGGATCTGCTCTGGAGTGGTTCTCCTCATATTTGTCTGAGTGTTCTTTCTCTGTGGCCGTCTCCAAGTTTAGGACCTCCACCACCTTCCTCACCCACGGTGTCCCACAAGGTTTTATACTGAGGCCTCTACTGTTTCTCCTCTTTCTGCTTCCTCTTCAGCACCTCCTGAGCTCTTTTAAAGGAGTCTCCTGCCATCTTTATGCAGATGACGCCCTACTGTACATCTCCTTTAAGCCCCATGAGATGTCTAAGCTGCAGCTGTTAAACTCCTTCATCGACTTTTAAAACCTGGATGGCTGGGAGCTTTCTACAGCTGAATGAAGATAAGACTGAGATCCTCATCTGTGCTCCAGACAAGCTGGTTCCCAAAGTCAGAGACTCTTGGTCAGCTTGCTTCTCACACCAAACCCTCTGTCAGGAATCTTGGTGTGACCTTTGACCCAGCTCTCACCCTGGATTCTCATGTCAGGTCTCTTGTTCACTCTTCCTTCTTCCATCTCAGGAACATTGCTAAGCTGAATCCCATTCTGTCCCGCTCTGAACTTGAGACAGTTCTCCACACCTTCATCTCCTCACGCTTAGACTACTGTAACTCTCTTTTCACGTGTCTGAGCAGAGCCTCCCTGAACCGTCTACAGGTGGTTCAGAACGCCTGTGCTCGGCTTCTGACCAAGTCCTCCAAACACACCCACATCACCCCACTTCTCCTCCAGCTTCACTGGCTGCCAGTCAACTTCAGGGTTCATTTCAACATCCTAGTTCTGGTTTTTAGGGCCTTACATGGACAAGTACCATCATACATGGATCTTCTCAATCCCTACACCCCAGTCAGTCCCTAAGTTAAGTTTAATTAAGTTAAGTTTAATATTAATATAGAGCTGCCTGCTGGACAGAAAACAAATGATTTCATCAATTCTATGTACAGTTTAGGATTATTTCCGTTAATCACCAAACCAACCAGGATCACAGCACATAGTGCTACTATAATTGATAATATATTTACAAATAAAAAAGATGATGTATTGAGGAGTGGGGTATTGATGGCCGATATTAGTGATCATCTGCCTGTCTTTGCAGTACTGAAAAATAAACAATTGATAAAGCAAGAAACCTCGTTAAATTACAAACGAGATAGATCATTTAGAGCATGGGAAGCGCTAAAGAAGGATCTTGAAATGCAGAATTGGGAGGAAGTATATGTAAGGGATGTCAACACTGCATATAAGTCCTTCATGAAAAAATTGATGAAATTATATAATAATAACTGTAAATTATTCAAAAGTAGTGGTAAAAGGGTAGATCAACCATGGATGACTAAAGGAATAAGAAATGCATGTGCAAAAAAAAACAGCTGTATAGGAATTTTTTTAAATCACAGACAAGAGTAACAGAAGACTGATATAAAAAATATAAAAATAAATTAATAGCAATAATTAGGAAAAGGAAAAAAGATTATTATGGTGAATTATTGGAAAAGAATAAGGCCAATACAAAGGCTACATGGGGAATAATAAATAGTGTGACGAACAGAAATAAAACTACATCTAAGGTACCAAATTACTTTGTTAAGGACAATGTAGACATTTATGATGCAAAAGAAATCTCTAATGAATTCAATGATTTTTTTTGTAAATGTAGGGAGGAGTTTGATGGGTCATGACACTTTAATTGAAGACAATTTGAATACAGTAGTAAATAATGTCAGTAGTTTTTTCCTTGGCAAAGTAGAAAAGGAAGAAATACGAGAAATTGTAAAAAACTGTGGAAATAAGCGATCAACTGATTGTGAGGATTTGGACATGATGACTGTAAAGACCATAATAGAATCTGTTATTGATCCTTTTACTTATATATGTAATTTGTCACTTTCTACTGGAGTCTTCCCTGATGCTATGAAAATAGCAAAAGTGGTTCCACTGTTTAAGAATGGTGATAAACATAATTTCACAAATTATAGGCCAGTGTCACTACTTCCACAGTTTTCCAAAATACTAGAAAAAGTCTTTGCATCACGGTTGGATAAATTTATTGAAAAAAATATGATTTTACATAATGAACAGTATGGATTCAGGACCCAACATTCAACAACAATGGCAATAATGGATTTAACAGAGAAAATATCTGAAGCGATAGACAATAGAGAATACTTTATTAGTGTTTTTATTGACTTAAAGAAAGCTTTTGACGTTATCGATCATTCAAGGTTACTGCAAAAATTATATCAGTATGGAATACGAGGGGTTGCTCATCAATGGGTTAGAAGTTATTTAGATAACAGAAAGCAATATGTTCAGATAAATGGCATTACATCAGAGCTACGAAATATTGCTTATGGAGTGCCACAAGGGTCGGTCCTTGGACCAAAATTGTTCAACCTGTATATCAATGATTTGGTAAATGTGTCTGACAAACTAGGTTCTGTTTTGTTTGCAGATGATACAACATTGTTTTATTCAGGGTCTGATATAAATGAAGTAACTCGTGTGATAAATATTGAACTGATAAAAGTTAAAAACTGGTTTGATATAAATAAATTAACACTTAATCTTAAAAAAACCAATTTCATTCTATTTAATGACAAAGAAAAAATAGACGTAATATTAAAAATAGATAACATGGAAATTCAAAGGGTAAAAGAAATCAAATTTGTGGGAGTAATGATTGATGAAGCTCTAAGCTGGAAATCACATATAGGCTATATAAAAGGTAAAGTGGCCAAAGCCTTGCAGTATTATATAGCGTAAAGTTTGTACTAAATAGTGAAGGATTGTTATTACTATACAATGCACTGATTCTGCCATACTTAAATTATTGTGTAGAAATCTGGGGAACTGCATATAGAACGTATACACAACCTTTGTTTGTTTTGCAGAAAAGAGCAATGAGAATTATTGACAACACTCATAGTACAGCTCCATCTAACCCATTATTTATAAAATATAAAGTAATTACATTTCATGATTTGGTCAAGTGGAGAATATTGCATATAATGCATAAAGCAAATAAAGGTACATTGCCAAAGAATATTCAGCATATATTTGAAAAGAGAGATAGCATTTATTCGTTGAAGGGATTTGAAATCTTCAAAAAACCTAAATTTAGAACAAGAATGAAGGAAATGAGTATATCTGTGAATGGTGTGAAGTTGTGGAATTGCCTGGACAGAGAATGGAAAGAGTCAAGAACTCCAAAAGTGTTCAGTCTACACATTAAATCACGTGTGTTGAGTGGATATGACAACGGACAATTGATGTGGACATAATAATTAACAAATGTGAACAGTTACGGGACTGAAAGAACTGGTGAGGGACTGCACAAATATAAATTGATATTTAAGTTTAAAAAGGGGGCAGAAATAATAAGATTTTTCTTCTATCTGCTCCCTTTCATTCAAATATATATTGTGTTTTCATGAATATTGTTTAGTATCTGTTGTGTTATTTTTTATTGAATGAAATAAAGATAATAAAAAAAATAAAATAAAATAAAAAAAAAGTTCCAGTGACCAAAGCCTACTGGTTTTGCAGCACCAGGCTAAAGGTCAAAGGTGACAGATCATCTGCTGCTGTGGCCCCAGACTCAGACCTCTCTCCCCCTGAGCCTGAGATCAGTGGACTCTGTGGTCTCCTTTAAAAAGCAGCTGAAAAGTCACTTGTTCAAGCTGACTTTTGCATGACAATCGTCACCACCCGTTCCTTGTTCTGCTCTTGTTCTGTCTTTCCTATTCCTTTTCTCTTTCCCTTTTCTTACTTTTTTTAATTTACAATTGAATATTTTTTCATTTAAAAAATATTTTTAATACTTTGAAATCTTTTTTATATTAACTTTTGTTTTTGAGAAGCGCCTTGTGATTTTCATCTTGAGAGGGCAACATAAAAGATTGTTTTATTTCTTTCACTGACAGAGGCGAGGCTGCCATACATGGGCGCCACCAGTCTCTTCAACTAGGTGTAGATCGATATATTGGTTGGCCGATATATTGGGCTGATATTAGGGCTGCACAATATATCGAAAAATTATCGTCATCGCGATAACAGGACATGTGATAGGCCCATCGCAAAGCACGTCAAAAACGGCGATAAATGTTTGGTTCAAACATTTCCATCTGTGTCATACATCACCTTCTTTAAACCAGCTCTGTTTTTTATGCGGAAGTATTATTTGACCAATCAAATGTAGCCCTTCTGATATGCGGCCAATCAGATGGGTCCGTTCACGTAATAAGCCTGCCCCCTACGTAGACCTATAGGACGGAAAGCAACACCCGAACTGAGTCAGTGGTGCCGTTCCCTTGTTCGTCATGCTGGCTCAGAGCAACGAACGCACTTTGTGCTGATGTTTCTGGAATCAGCGCTGCTTTCAAACGTGAACGTGAGTCCGCTCGGTGTCGTTAAGCAGCTGATAATAACCGGGCTGACTCCGACACGTGCCGGTGAACCAACCCACCTTCATGTCGCTAGTGTTAGCCCCAGGCTCCTTGTTAGCTTCCAGCTAAAAGGCTACAGCACTCTCCTCCCAGTCCCACCCTGCTAAAGAGGGCCTGGAAAAGTTCCCCCACACATCAAAGTGATTTTTCATTTATGAGCTTTTATAACCTTGTTAATCAGGATAGTTCATTTGCTGCTGCACATTAACTGTCAGTCAGAAGCTCTGCTAGCCGGTTATCTGAAGAGGAGCTAGTTCAATTTGTTAGCTTGTTATCAGAATCATAGTTGCAGTTTCATCATCTGAGCTGCTTTTTAAGATCTAGGTAAACTTGTTCAATTTGGGGTTAAAAACTAACTTTTTCACATATTTTCCATGTAGTTTTTTGCCAGTTCTTCTTCTTCAGTAGACAATTGTTTTTCTCTTTCCCTCAGAAAATCTTAATATTCTCCTAGTTTGGCCCAGCATAGTTCCCTTCCCAATTACAGCAACAGCCTTATATCATAACCACATAAGTGGAGAAAATGCGTGCTCATAAGCGCATTCTGGATGCCACGGTTAAAAAAAAACACTTTAGTTTCGATACATTTAACTAAATAATTACACTGACAATTCTGTAAATGTTGTTGACAAGTCTGTAAAAGAGGACAAAAGAAAAATAAAGAGTGCATCAGATGAGTGAAAGCTATACACAGAAGGAGTGTGTCTAAATAGGGCAAGCCGTTGTTACATTTAATCAGCAATTGGACCTCTCTGTAATTCCTGCTTTTATATATAGTGTTCTACAAAATAAAGAGAGAACAAAGCTTTTTGTTTTCTCTTTAATTTTTCTTTCTGCTGACCTGAAAAAGGATCCGATCCGTGACTGAAAACCGAGATATGATGTGAACCGTGAAATATTTGATCCGTCGCACCACTACTGTTGTGTCTTTGGGCAAGACGCTTAACCCGCCTTGCCTACTGGTGGGGGTCAGAGGGGACCTGTGGTCTCTCCTCTGTCAGCGCGCCCCAGGGCAGCAGTGGCTATTGTAGCTCATCATCACCAGCGTGTGTGAGTGAATGGCTGATTGTGTTATGAAGCGCCTTGGGGGGGGGGGGGGGGGGGGGGCTGTAGAACCCTAAGATGGCGCTACACAAATACATGCCAGTTACCATTTAAAAGCTCATCCTCTCAGTTTCTTGAGGTTGGTCACATCCTTTGAGTGAACTCAGTGGATGTGACTCCAAGTTCACACACATTAGCGTTGTGGTCAGCGCTACTGGTTCGCTCTTCAGCTGCACCGTGATTGGCCCCGACTTTCCTGCTACTCTTGTCTTTAGTGAGTCCAGGCATGAGATCTGTGCAGCCAGCAGAAACAGTGCAACTGCAGTGAGTTTATGCAGCAGCAATAAAGAAAAAAACAAGCTGTGAGGGAAGTTATGTAGTCAGTTAACTCTGGATTACTGTGCCATCTTAAAAGCTTTCATTGTAGTTCTCCATCTGGCTTTGAGTCTTTGTGGTTATGAGGCAGATTTTAAAAGCACTCGACTAAAGCTGATGTCACAATCTCCTGTCTTGTCCCTCTCCACATCCCCTTAATCAGTCATGTAATGAGCTCCACTGGAACTTATTTTAGGATTAATATTACATCAACTCAATTAAACGCAGCACATCCATGCTGCTTCTTTATCTAAATATTAGACTAAAAGATCAAAAACACCTCATAATTAATTTAAGTAATGTTTTCCTCAAAGTTACAATCTGGTCTTTAAGCACACATTTTTCTGGAAAAAGTCACTTATCACGTGGTAGATTTTTGTCACAAGTTGGGTTTTTCCAATTTGCGTTTGTAATTAGAGTGTGCAGCAGCCAGACATCCAGCAGATAATCTGGCCTTTCTGTATTAGACGGGAAGTGGACCGTGAAAGTAATTGGCGAGTGTAGCACAAATTGGATCTAAGCGTGATGCGATTTTTATTCCTCTGAGGCAATATTTGCAAAGCGATTAGAACATCGCCACTGCTGCATTTTCAAAAGCCTTATTACAGACACGCACACACATTCGTGACTGAATGTCAACAGGTCCAGTAATGAAACCAAAGGTAAAATATTAAGCTTACAGTCCGCTGCTTCCATAGGTGATTAAAAACAGAATAGAATCCAAATAATATTTACCACTCTACTTTTTCAAAGCAATCCTCACAAGTCCTTTGAAAATAACTGCCAAAGCAACTACAGTAGAGTTGTTTCTGGAAAAATATTCATCCATCCATTTTCTGAACCCGCTTTGTCCATGGGGGGTGGGGGGGTGGGGGGGGGGGTGGGGGGGGCGGGGCTGGCTGGCTGCTGCCTATCTCCAGCGGTCAACGGGCAATCAGGCGGGGCACACCCTGGACAGAGAGCCAGTCCATCGCAGGGCACCTGGAAAAATGTATTCAAACAAAACAAATCCATGGAGATATTTTATTCCCATATACCGTATTTTCCGGACTATAAGTCGCACTTTTTTCATAGTCTGGCTGGTCCTGCGACTTATATACCAAAGTGACTTATATACCGCTGCTGCGGACCGGCTCCGGACCAGGAATAAGCTCCTCTGCCTCGCCATCACCTGCTGGAGCCTGGTGCGCCCTGCTGCGCACCTGATCCGACCCAGGTCTCAGCTCCTCTGACCCGCAGGGAATTAAAGACACACAGCCATCACCTGCTGGAGCCTGGTGCGCGCTGCTGTGGGCTGGCTCCGGACCAGGAATGAGCTCCGCGTCCCGCTGGGAGGGTTTGAAACACCGCCATCCTCTGCCGGAGGCCGTGGTGCGCTGCTGCGCCCGTGTTGTTAATTCTGTTATTGTTACCGGTACTTGTCTTGCAATGTGAAACGCTTGGTCTCAGATTTTGTAAGAAAAATAATAAAATTTTCCCCCAAAATGCAACTTATATATGTTTTTTTATTCTTCATTACACATTTTATGGCTGGTGCGACTTATTCTCCGGAGTGACTTATTGACCGGAAAATACGGTACCCACAATAGTTTGGGACCAAATAAAACATAATTAGAAACAAATTCATCAGCTGGAACAACCAAATGCTAATATGATCTCAGGCTTGTGCAGTTCTCCCCAGAGGATTCGGTAAGCCATTCAAATTCATTCCAAAGTCATCCAAAAGAGATTGGACGTATCTGCAGGCTTCCGACGCTTCCTGCTGATAAATGGAGTTTTATCAGAATCCTGGCCAGTATGCCCGTCTGGACACAGAGCAGAGCTTTTGTGTGGCTGACGAGGGAAAGCGGGCGGGGTAGAACATTTACGCTGAGGGCAAGGACCAATGGCTCCAGGAACAAACCGCAGCCATAACCAGGAGAAGCTTCTTCTCAAACAGCTATGTTAAAAAATATCGTTTAAACTCCACTTCCAGGTAAAACAGGATTTGATAGTCTGTTGCTATCTGCTTAGTGAAATATCAAACTGTACCACTGAGCTGAAAACGACATCGTTCTGAGGAAACGTGTTCATCAAATAAACAGCTTCAGACCACAGACGCAAAGAGCAGAAAGAGTTGCTTAATTTAGCTTAAATAAATACTTAAACAATTAATCAATTACTCTAACTGCTGGGATTTAATTTTGCTAAATGACTAATATTTATAAAACATTTCAGTACAAGTGGAAATTTGAGCACAACCAATCCACGATGTGTGAGGTGAATAGAGAAACCTACTGACAAACAGAGCATCTTCTGCACTGTTAATTCTTCAGTAGTTTGTCGTTGTTTTTCAGTAGAATACTGGGGACAGATGAAATGACATGCACCAGTAAAGGCAATGACTCGGACAATAAATTAAAGGGACATTATGGAAGTTTCACAGTCAAAACATGTATAGAAATAATAAATGTCTTCTTCATACATTCTCCTGCAATGCCCTGGTCCTGTAGAATGAGCCCTGGCATTTTTACTGTGATTGCCTGTTTTTCTGTAAAATAACAGAAAAAGAGAGATGCTCGGGTCGAGCAGGCTGCTTCATGCGCGTTCACGCTCAGGCATAGCCCGTAGCATTTGCTATCCGTAGCTTTAGCAGCAGAGAGAGGCAGTGCCACTTTGTCGCTGTTCCTAACGCCTAGTGACAAAGCTAGCTACATTTCTGAGGACCCTTAGCTACTTTCTGTAGAACTTTCTTCTAGATATTTCCTGTAAATTAGCAACAAAATAGCCATTTTCACTCCGAACCGTTCTTTGGATTGACGTTGTTTCAGCTTTCATCAAGAATATAAAAAGTTACAGATACTTAGATTTGTTACTGGTGTGTAGCTCACCTTATAAAATGTCTGACTCTCACGCAGAAGACCTGGGTTCGATTCTGGGTGTGACCATAGTGTACTTAGGTTTTTTTTTTTACATTAATGATATATTGTTTTACAGTGAGATGCCCAAATTTTTATTTGAGACTCGCCGAACGGCATTGAATTCGCAGATAAAAAAGATGTGGGTTCAACTTTCATTTTGGAACAATTTTTCAAGCAAGGGAAGGGAATGATCTGAGCATGCAGGAGGACTGACCCATCATAAACCTTTGTCGGCTGTGCTTAAGAGAAAGGTACAGAGCCAAATTATTTAATTAATTAGGTGCGTGTTCTCCTGTCCTCTGTCCTCCGGGCCACACACACACACACACACACACACACGGGACTGTCACAGCTGTTATTTTCGTTAAGGAGTGTGCACGTACAGCATGCGCGCCTCGTGCACGAGCCTACTATTGAAGCTGCCGTTACGCTTTTGGCCTGAGGGGGCAATCGCGAGCAAAAAAATTCTAAAGTCCGAAAAGTCCCTTTAAAGACAACATTATGGACCATAAAGAAGCAACAAGTCTGGACATGAAAAGCTGTCTAAAACTATGTTGTGTTAGTGTTGATGTCATAAATAAGAGTTTTCCTCTCATAGCTTAAATCTGCAAAACAAGCTAGCTTAAACCTTGTGTTTTCATGCCTCTCAACAACGCTCCAACATTTGGTAGCTATAAATATATTGTGGAGATAAAAAAAATGTAAATGATACGTAAATGTGACAAATGACCCGCACTTGTATAGCGCCTCTCAGAGTAAGGACTCCAAAGCGCTTTACACTACAGTGTATCTGTACAAAAGACTCTGCAAGTTATTTAGGTTAGAAGTAGTTTAAGTTGTAACGTTAAGTTCTGATGATTATAAGTTGTGATTTCTATACAAGCACTTTTGGGCCTTAAGGGTTACCACAGATGGACCGTGATGACGTAATCCTGCACGGTGTTGTAACGTTGCCGACCCGTTGTTGGGAGACTATCACACTGCATGGACAGACATCACTGCATGGCGTATCGTTGGATGTGTGGATATGTTTATTCCCTTAGAGTTGTGTGTTAATGCCAAGTAAATCAATATGTTTCGGTAATAATGTTACAGGGAGGAGTAAATTGCTATAATCTGCTGCTAGCTGCCGGTTGCTAAGTCAGAGCTAACTGCTGTTAGCAGGATCTAACTACTGTGTAACCCGTGTTGAATATCCTCTCTCTGGCTGCTACCGACATTTTATGATTAGTTATTTGTAGAACTCAGTTGCTTTAGTTTGGATTACTGTTATTGTTATAAGTGTTGAGCTGTTATATGCTGGATTTATATTTGTATTTGTTCACTTGGATTTGCAGGAAGTAGAGTGGTGTAATATGTTGGTAGATAACAAAATGAGACACTTATTTTTATTTTATTCATTATAGGAAACCGCAGACACCTCCACAAACATCTACACCTATCCATAGACACCACCTGTTAACGTTGAGGAGAGCCGGTGATCTGTAAACTGTTGGGAAATGGAAATACAAAGAAGGTTCATGGAGCTTGGGTTGTGTCCTCTTGTCCTGCCTGCATCACACACCTATCAGATCCCGACCTGAATCCTGGCCTAAGCAGAGCTCTGGCCAGTACTCTAGGTTGAGAGCAGTAAAAATACAAACAGTGCCTTATAGTCCTCCTAAGTCAGACCAGTCTCACCTACAGTATTATTCACCCATTCACACACACATTCACACACTGGTGGTGATGAGCTACGATGTAGCCACAGCTTCCCTGGGGCGCACTGACAGAGGAGGGGCTGCCAAGCACAGGCGCCACCGGTCCCTCCGACCACCACCAGCAGGCAAGGTGGGTTAAAGCTTCTTTACGGAATTTTTCTCTTATCCGATGGCACCATCTAGTGGCTGAGTGGCGTATCACACAAAAACGCTGTTCCTCGTTTTTTTTAAGATGGCGACTTCACGTTTCTGTTTATAAATGTGCTTCTGTAGCCGACAAACAGAGCTAAAACACGCTGTTTTACGAGTATTACTCTCAAGTGATGTTGTTTTTTCATATATTTATATTTTAGAGACTTTCTTGTCCATGAAAAGTTCATCAACTCTGCATCAGCCGAGGTATTCCTTAAATGTGAAGTGACTAAGCGGTAGGCTAACGCTATTGGTTAGTTCTGGTCGGCGCTCAGTTTCCTATTGCACAGAGCTCTGCCGGGCAGGGGGCGTGCTTAGCAAAAAAATAAAAAATAAAGACGTATTGCTTATATTACATCACAGTACATGATAAGATAATCACTTTTACAGATTTCTGAATAACATACATACATACATACATACATACATCATTTCTGAGAGGAAAACTCCGGAAAGCAGCTTTAAGTGTCTTGCCCAAGGACACAACAGCAGAATTCTCTGTCCGGAGCCGGGATCGAACCTGCAACCTTCCGATTACTGGACAACCTGCAGTAGCTCAGCCTGTTGAGCTACTGCAAAACATTTTTTTTTAAAAATCTAATAAAGTGATTCTCTCCCATTTGTCTAAAAACCTCCGCCAATAACACGTTTAGGACTAAAAGCGAGTATTGGACTATCCGGTTGTCTGCCTCACCGAACCGCCGCACTTCCCTGGGTCCTGCACTCATTACACACCAGCATATTTTGCAACTGAAAACCAGTGGTGTGCGAGGTTCTCCGCTCAATAACATCAGAGGAGGAGAAACAGCCGGCTGCTACCGCTTCAGCTTTAGGACAAGCTACCAGAGTCCCATAAAGAGAAACAACATCCAAAAGACGTAAGGACCTAGAAAACGGCGACTGGTGTTTGGCGTTCTCTCACTTCCTGTGGCGATGCAGGTTTCCGGTAGACACAGCCCAGAGATGATACCCGAGGGGAGGGGTGAGTGTTTCACAGCCACGCCTGCTAGCTTGTTCTGTCGATATGCTACTTGTTATTTTAAATGCTCTCACTTTATGAAATATTTTAGGGAATCCATATGCCACAGTGTCCTCTATGCCTCCACTTTTCCTACCATGCTAGACTGAATAGCTAGATTGACCTTTGACCCATGCACAGACCCATCAACACGCCACACTGCTTGACACCGCAGACCATCATTGAGCGATAGATTATGTTGTAAATAATAGTTTTCAGAGTGAAGGAGGGCTGTTTGTGTCTGAAAGGGCCATTAGACCACGTTAGTGCTGGCTCACTGGGTTTCTACAAGTCAGTGTTTCCAGTGCTGCTGTTTTGTTTGGGTTGTCTTTACAACAGCTAACGTTCTGCGCCACAAAAACCTTCCACAGCTCAACACGCCATGTTTTGCTCATCTAATTGGCGGGGTTTAAAATTGGTGGGTTCTTCCCACTTTGTGCCGTGTGCACGTGGTCGCACACTCCCATCAATTACCTGCTGCAATCTTACACTGAACACAAACAATGAATGTGTCGACACTTCAAGATAGGGCTCTGCACGCACACGTGAAAGCTCGGCCATCCAAACAATGTAAAACCTCTGACAGCATAAATTACTGGGCGGAAAAAGGTGAACGCGCCGTACATGCACCGAGCCTCGTCTGCTGTCAGAGGCGTGAGACGGGGAAACAAAGGAGCCTGCCGGGAGAGCCAAAGGAGGACGGATGAGGACTAATGTAGGAGAAAAAGTGTGCTGGACAAGAGCTAGCCAGCAAAACAGACAGAAAGTCCTCCAGTGATGTCTTTAAGGGGGACTGTCACATCCCATAAGAGTAAGATGGGAAACAGGAAGTAAAAATAGCCCTCAGAGTTGTGTAGTGTGTAGAATACACAACCACAAGCACAATCCAGCCCGCTCATTGTGTACTTTGTGCCAGAGGAGCTGTAGAGCTGCTTGATGACGGATATGTCGGGGTGCCGCTGCCATTGTTGGGCACAGTTCAGAATCATTTATCACAATAGGAGCACCTGGTGTTCAGAAAAAGCTTCAGTGGAGCAGGAGCTGGAACACCACAACATGAGCATGTCAGCTCACAACGAGAGCGAAAATAGCAACGTCTTCCGGCGCATCTATCTGCTCTTCCTCCCCTCTCCCCCTTTCTTCCCTCTATCACAGCTTTCACTCCCTCTCCTTCGCTTTTAACATGCCTCCATCTCCTCGTGTTAATTTGCTGCTTCAGTGACACGCATCATTGGGGGGAGTCGTTTCTAATAACCCCGCCAGCCCCCATACAAGTGCCTTTGAGTCATGCACTGACATGTCATTCAAATTATTAAACATAATGGTGACAATGATGCATTTCTAAAGCCCTGCTTCCTTCCCGACACGACTGCAGCAAGCTCAACGCAGCCAACCAATCCTCCCTCCGATCACTTCCCTCCCCCTTCCTCTTCACAGATCTTCTTGAAGAAGAGCACGTACCGAGCTGCTGAGGTGAATCGTTTCATTTCCCTGAACATTCTGCTTTCTTTTGGAAGGATCTCAGCGTCGTGTACAGGGTCCGAAATAAAATTTTTGACTCACCGGCCAAGTTGGCTGGTAAATGATGAAAATCTACCGGCCAAGCATATTTTTTACCGGCCAAAATTCTAAATGATTTAGATCTACCTAAAGCATGTTATTCTATATTATGTTGATTCCAAACAGAAAGGTGTGACATAATGATTAAAACATCAATTAATAAGAAAAACAACTCTTTTGTCATTTTACTATTTATTTATTTTTTAGAGAAGTTTTTATGAACTCTTTAATTGAAATCTAGTCAGACTCGTTTTCTCTGACATAGCCATTAGCGCCGAGACCGTGGGTGCCACCAGTAGAGACTCCGATTGAGCCCGGGACATGGATGTGCAGGCAATATGGCATTTGCTGTTTTCGTGTTCTCGAATAGTCTCAAAGCTTCATTGTCTTATTTCCTATGACAAACGAGTTGTTACCGTTCTTCTCTCGAGTGTGCTGGCGGCAAACGGTGCAGCTCATTCGCGCAGATTCTGGTTCATAATGTTGCCAGTGTCTTACGACTCCGCCATCTCCAGTTCGCCACTTTTCGCTAAATCTTGTGGTTGCCACTGGTCCTGGTGGTTTTTCTTCCAGTTCGAGGAGTTTTCTTTTGGAAGGCTGGCTGACTCCAGTTAAAAACCGCCACATTTCACCGCTAGTTTTAACACGAAGCTAACTGCTAACTTGATAAACTGATTGAATGGGATAGGCGGAAATGACGCTGGATGCGGCGCTCACGTTTTGCGTACGTTGCATGCAGGCAGGAGGAGTATCACAGAAATCCATGGAAGATGACTGATAAACATAACTAATTTGGTGCAAACATTTACTTGCTATGTGGCAGATAGCGCTCAAAAATTTACTCGCCAAATGGAGCAATTTGCTCGCATTTGGCGAGTGGCGAGTGTTAATTTCGGACCCTGGTCGTGTACCTCTTCCTCAGAGCCTCAACCCATGTCATGACGTAGAGCTTTTCACGTGAAGGTTTGAAGATAAGAGGTTTAAATGTTTCTTTGCCGTTTTCTCCCTGACCTGAGTCAAAGAAAATAAATGATTCCCTCGTGCTGAGCCATCAGGAATGATGCAAATATGATGGTTTTTATATTCCAGAGCACCTTGGTTGCTGTCTTGTTGATTTGAGGCAAAGGATTTGTCACAGTTTAACATCTGCTGCTGCCCTCCCCTCCAACACATCCAAGTAGCTAAAGAAATACACGAATTGAACCTCAGGGAGTTGTGATCTTCCTCTCATTTACAAACTTTCATGCAGAAGCAACATCAGTGACAACGGCATTGCAAGATGTAAACACAACACTCAAACCCACCAAGCCAGATCATTGGAACAATTCAAGTTTCCTAAGATCTTTACTGAAACAAAGACGTAGCTTTTCTTTCCTTTTATCAGTTTTTTTTTTTTTATTTCACAAATACGGCCTTGACCGGCTGGAGGATGCCACGTGTTTTGGATTACAAAAGCAAAAAGCAGATGCCTTGGTAATAAAGACAATTAAACCAGCAGCTGCACCATCTGCTGCTGTTTGTGACCAACGTAATGAGTGGAAACTGGAGTCTTGGAGGAATACTGAGCGGGTATAACTGTGCTAACATCTTCAGATGTACAGATGAGATAAGAAACTGCAAGGCACGCTTCAGATTTTCAGCCTATATCTTAAAACAGCTGTTTGAAGTTATTAGCTACAATGACATTTAGCTCAAAAGGTGTCATAAGCGATCAGAAACGCAGCATGTTGTAACATTTACAGCTCAGAGAATCTAAGCTCTTTGCAGTCTCGTGCTCATTTCCAGCCGTCCTGCAGCTGTATGCGTTCACGCCCTTGCCCATCTGGGGGTTCCTTTTTTTAATCAAGTGACATTAATGTATGGATGCCAACATCCTCAAAGGCCATGTCATTAGACTGAAAATAATAAGAAAGCAAAATGAATCTGTCTCCATACACAGGGGATGCCAGTGGGGCAATAATCTTTAGTGTCACCCTGTGAGGGGTTCTCAGGGACTATGAGGCCCTGTAAAGCAGTGGCACACTGTCCTGCATGTTTTCCACGTTTCCCTTTTAAACACCAGTGTTTCCCAGCTACCACACGCCTGACTTAAATGAATGAGTGATTAACAGGCATCTGCAGCACTTGTCCTCCTGAGGCGGTAATGTAAATCAGGTGTGCTGAAGCAGACACATGGTAAACATGCAGGCCAGTGTGCCCTGAGGGCCAGGGTTGGAAAACGCTGCTGTATTAGTGCACAAAATGGATGCCATCTCGGAGAGTCACCGGACGGTATGGACAGGTTTTAAAACCCAAAATTGGCTTCACTGAAGGACTGGAATGATCAGCTTAAAGACTGAAGGCAGGGAGGAAAATTATCTCAGCCTGACCCAAACAAATTCTTGTTATCTGAATCTGACGCCCTGGTGGCCTTGAGTGGCGAGCAAATAAAACCCCCACGAAGGAATGCAGACAGATGCTGGAGAAGGAGAAGACCTGACGTTTTGAACTAAATCTGATGATGAGGCTGTGGAAGGCCTCCAAGGTGGATGTGTGGTACTGAGGGCTTATCTTCTCTACGTCCTTCACAAACCGTGGAGCTAACAGAATGGCAGTAAGCTTCTCACATGATGCTGTGCCTGCGTTGAAAATGTTAATTACATAAATTACAGTTTGATCAACTTAAGAACGTTGCTATTATTTCGTTGAGAAAAAGTTACCCATAGCTGACATTCTTAGATGACAAATGTATGAAAGACTGACTAATAGTGCTGTAGACAGGCGTGGTCATTACTTATGGCATCTTAGTACATATTATTTCAATTAAGGCTGTTCCGCCTAATACCATGAGTTGTGTGGTGCACTGTTGTGAAATTTCTGCACAGCATTTTATTCTTAGTAATTAATTGCTGTTGGTCAAATGGTGGTGTGTGACCTTAGCAGCTACATGTGACGTCTGTAACTCTCATGCTCCAAAAATATTTCTCCATGTTGAAGGAGGTGAAGACAAATATTCTGTGTTGGGGTGACGTGTTCTAAATGTAAAGAAACCAAACAGTAAAGGCTCAGCTGTAATGAGTACATGCTACACTTATTTGGTTTGAGCCACTGTCTTGCCTGTTCTCCATCCAGAGGTGCATGCAGACAGCTGGGGAACAGGGCGTTGTCATGGCTGTGCACATTTTGGATGTGGTTGGCGACTGAAGTCCACTTTGCTGCTGCCTCCTCTCCTGAGGGGGAACTGGATGCTGACCAGTAGAGGTGGTTCACCACACTTTGCTTCCACAGTCTCACATCCTGGGTCGTCTTTCTCTTCCCCAGCTCTTTGATTTTCTTACCAATTCATGGAGAGCCAAATAGACCCACATTTAAAATAGAAAAAAAAATCCTGTAATATTCACTATATACATCCCCAAAGATGACCTTTTCCCATGTGCCAGGGGTCAAAGTAGTGACTGATTTCCTTTTTTTCCTCCCGCAAATACTTCTGCACCCATGTGTGGCGGTCCAACAGCACATCGACGACCCCCCTCTCCAAAAGTGTGCTCAGACTTTGCACAAATCCCTCCTTCTCCATTCGCACACTATTTCCAACTTCATTGCTCTGAAAATAAACATAATCCTCCATTGATCTGAGAATAATTAACCATGAAATGTACTGGAATCATCAGGTAATGTTGTACCTGCACGAGTTGGATATCAATAACTTTGTTTCTTTTGAGATCCATCATGGTGTAGCTGCCATATTTGGCTGAGTGTCCTTCAGAAATGCAAGCTATTACTTAATTTACATTTGATAGCAAAGGAATAAAATAAATACATTTAAACGTATTCACCAGGTCAATCAGCTCGCATGTAACCACCAAGAGTCACAGGTCCAGATTCAGTAGCCTCCTGGATGATAGCAGCTTGCTCTAGCTGCCACTGCCAGCTCACTGTTGGAGTTAAGAGCTTTGCCTGATGTCGACAGAATGTCTGCTTGGACAGTCCCTGCACATTGAAGGCACCCAGGAACTAAAATATGAAAAGATACATCATGAAATGAGAGATGCACAGACCTTATCAAAACTAACCTAAACATTTTTGGCCTATACCTTAAAAATCTGGCTAAATGATGAGCCTGTGAAAAGGACAGCAGCACAGAGCTGGAGGTTTCCTGCTGGGATGCTGTTCACCATGGGCTGACTGGACCACTCATTGTAGTGCTCACAGCATGAACACCGTTGTGTCACACGGAGCAGTGTGCCGATTGTCGTCGTGTTCACAACACAACGACCGGTACAAACGGGACACCTTCTGAACAGCCCCAGCAACTGTTTCTCATGAACAATGTACTTCTTGTCCTTTTGTGGATGGACCTCAGTGAAAGAGCTGTATAGAACACATACATTTATTTATATGGTAATATCTTAAAAATTCTAAAATGTTATAATTTTTTTTACCTTGAACAGTTCACTGAGCTTGCACTGTCATTGAGGTGGAAGCTGGAATCAACAGCAGACACCTCACATCTTGGTCTTTTCAGGGGTGTGGACGCTGCTCTGGGACTTTCTGGAAGATGAATTTCCGTCATGGTCCCTGTGTCACAAGACACACTGAGGCTGGGAGCTCTGAACTGGGCGGCTATGTAAAAAACAAAGAAGCAGCACATTTATAAATGTTTAAAAGAGCATAAAATCACGTGTAACAATCTGTAAAACAAACTAAAACTAGAAGGTGATAATAAAACGTTTACATAGAAGATTATTAAAAATAACTCACCTCTGCTACGTCGGTAAGGCTTCACGTCAGCCTGGACAAGGGCATTCTTGCAGACTACTGAATCAGTCTGACAGCCAATGTCTTGGGTAGATTTTGCCTGAAAAATAAATAGAAGCACATTGATGTTTATAAAGTCAGATAATATATAAAAGAAACTGTCCTATATAGGTGCTTTATAACATTCCCAGTGTGTGATCGTTATTATAACGTAAAAGCCAGTCACATATGATGTGGAGAGCCTGAAATGCGACCTCCAGAACAGAATTCCTTACAGAACCGGGTCACGCTTTGGTGTAACGCTGGATTTCACACTGTAATGCTGTGCTGCGTCAGTTAGAGCCACTGTTAGCAGAATTACCGACTGACACAAAAACAACCCGAATTTTCTTCGAGCCTGACAGTAATGGTCATGTGGACCGTTTCGTCGGCCAGGGCTTCGAGATATGTTCTGATTCGCCGCTGATTCTAACCTTACATCCCGTTCCACATTTTGTGAACTTGGCAAATCAGCCCGAAGGAAGTGCAGACCTAAGTAAACCACGTCTCTCAAACTTTGCATTTAGGTAGGAAATTGTCTTTAGAAGATGTTAAAACGTTTATTCAGCTTACTCACCTCAGACTGGAGCCCGCCATGGTGGGGGAGCAGAGTCGGTGGCCTAAATCGTGGAAGAATCCACAGTGGGCACGACCTCCCTCTTCAAACGGAGACGTGCAGAATAATCCAGTTCACACTCCATCATGTTGGCGAAGGAATCACGGGTAAAATGCTGGTTGCAGACTACAGCACCAGGCGGGAGCTGACTGTTTTCCTGTACACCGATTGCGCGCAACCACTGGCGCCTAATTTCTAAGTCCAGCGGAAAGTAGTGCAACCCCACAGAGCCACCGCACCCACACTACACTACACCTTCTCACCATACTAACACGATATGGAGCACTAAACCCAAACTGCTTTCCTAATCACACTAACAGCTAAACACTAACTAAACTACAACATCTAACAGCCAAGCTAACACTAAATAAGTATGTATAACACTAAAAGCTATGCTAAAGATTATGATATGCTAATGCTATATGCTAATGCTGAACTACCGCTAACCGTCCGACACTCACTTGCAAATCCAACTCGCCACAAGGCGTGGCCGAGGCTCTCAACGCTTTCATAACTTTTGACACAGAGCTGCTACGTAGTACTCTACTGGTTTACGTAGTATCTTACTCTTTAGCCATTGGCTAAAGTGTATTCAAAATGACTCAAATTCTATGTTTTAAGCTGAAGGTGGCGCTATACTGTGGTATTTAGGCAGAATTTTTCATCTTTAAAGAAAATGCCCCAAAATGCTAAAATAAACACATTTAAAACACTATTAGACACTCATTTATACAGTTTATCAGCAAAAAAAAGTTAATTTAGACGTTACTTGCTCTTCAGTTTTTGTTGGTCTATGAATTAGGGTGTGCCGATTCACCATTTAAATCGATGCATGTGACACGTGCCAATTGAATATTGATTTGTAAACGTTCAAAAAAGATGATAAATGCTGACAAACAGCTGCAACGTGTGGAAGCCCGGACACGTCAGGGGACCGACCAGCAGAAATAAACAAAAACAGCCATGGCGGCTGCTTGTTTCTCAGCTTAAGGCACTGAGCGTGGGATTTACCCATCAGGATTAAAAGACAGTTGTGTAAAACTCAAAGTACAACAGCACCTTACACATTTCCCTTCCAAGTTAGTCAGCCTGTTTCATAAAACCACGGCAAAGCTGAAGCAACACCAGGGAGCCTTTGGTCATTTATAAGTGGCCAGCTTGAGGCGGTAATGTGAGGCAATCCTGTGTTTTCTACTAAAGATCATGCAACAGTACTATAAAGTGGGTGTGGTGGGCCGTCTCCACGCTGCATCTCACTTCCTTTTAGCTTGGACGTAACTTAGATTTTTGTTGTGACTGAAGCAAAGCTCTTAAAGTTCTTTCACAAGCTGCTCCAAAAGTTATTTGTCCTTCACAATTCCTTGGGAACTGTCTGATCTGAGCTTCGGTTCTAGAGGCCAGAAGCTCACAGATCTCTGCATTGCTCCAGTTTGCCGTCTCAGCTGATTCTGGTTACAAAAGCGAAACTGACTGCCTGAGTGATGTGAGAAAAGATCCCTAAACAGGGAAGAAAATGCATCTTCTGTTCTTCACCAGTTCTGCTAACCCTTCACCTCCAGGCCACTGTGGGTGTTGAGTTTGTTAGTAGGAGGATCCTGTCTCTACCGTTTGCAGACAATGAAGATAAAAATATACAGATTGGTCTACTTTCCAAGAAGAAAATTCATCAAAAACAGTCATCTGGATAACCATTAAAAAATCATATTGTAGGACCCTAAATTAAAATTTAATTTGAATAATGAAGTATCTAAGATGGCACACCCCTAGCAGTAATGGTTATAAAATAGTCCTGTGCACCAGTCCTGGGGAGAGCTCGACTCCACCAAGACTGCCCTTCGTAACCAGTTCTGCTAACCCTTCACCTCCAGGCCACTGTGGGTGTTGAGTTTGTTAGTAGGAGGATCCTGTCTCTACCGTTTGCAGACAATGAAGATAAAAATATACAGATTGGTCTACTTTCCAATCCTCATCCATGGTCATGAGCCTTTGGTAATGACCAATCGAACTAGACTGTGAATATGAGTGACCAAAACGAGTTGACCTTCTGTTGGTTCAGCCTTAGAAATAAGGCAAGGAACATCCAGGAGGAACTCAGAGTAAAGCTACTGGTCCTCTACGTCGCGGGGAGCCAGCCTGTGGTAAGGTAACCCTTGAAGGCCCTCTTGAGAAGAGATCCTAGGGTTGAACCAAAACATACCAAAGGGATGCAAAACATGGAGGACATGATAGCGATGGGGAACACTGCTCAATCTGGGGCTTTTACCATCCTCCAAAAATCCCTAGCCAATCAGTGAATGTCAATCTCAAATGTCGGTTTCTTGGTCCTGATCAGTACGCTTGGAACCACGTCAAAGTTGGCACTAAAAATGGAGTGCCAACCACAGGTCCATTAGTGATGGCCTTGGACCTGTGCCAAACAAGCCATCACCCTGAGTAGATGCTAGTGGAAAAGGACAATAAGCTGGTCTGGGAGTGTCTTTGGATTCCACTGGAAGAACTGGTGGAAGTGACTGGGACAGGAAAGTGCTAGGGCTGCTGGCCTAACCCTAACCCTAACCCAAAACCAGATAACTGGAAGACAAGAAGGTGAGATAATGAACAATGATTGAATACAGCTTCCATCAGTGAAGAATCTGTGTGAATGTGTGTGTGTGTGTGTGTGTGTGTGTGTGTGTGTGTGTGTGTGTGTGTGTGTGTGTGTGTGTGTGTGTGTGCGTGGGTGAATGACCATTTGTGTTGAGAAGTGCCTTGGGGGGTTATACAGGTTCTATACTAGTACAGGCCATTTAACATTTTTACCATAAAGCTTACCATTACATTTTGCAGCTAATTTGCAGCATAGAGGCAAAAGCCCCGTCGTTTCTACACTTCACAGCCAAAATCTTTTTCTCTAATTCTAACATTTTAACAATAACTCCACAAAGTCATTTTCTTTCTTCTGTGGCACATACAGCCTTGAACATTGTGAACGCTGCTGCAGATCATCAGCGCGTGTCCTCAGCAAACTTCCTTACACAGAGGACTAGAGTTGGCATTTGAAAAACAACAACTAACTTGAACGATCAGTTTTTCAACCGTGTGTGGGGGCTGCAGAGGATAGTTTTACTTTTGTTTCCTCCCAGTTTCATCCAACTATAGAGACGAAGTTTGGCCTGGGCAAGTGCTTCTTGTATCTCATGTCTTATTTTTTCCTGTTTTATTACTCAGAGGACAAAATGTGGGTTTAGAAAAATTTTAGTTTGATCAACAAAATCTGAAGAACTTCCAGATAGATGTTGTTCTTTTGTTGATATAATTTATTTATCTGAAACCAAAAGACAAACACATGATGTAAAAAGGAGATTTCTTGTTTTAGACAATTTCCTAAAGGCCTATAAAATGAAAGGAGAGACAGCTCAAATGATACCGCTAATAAAAATGAACAACCACGAAACACAAAAAAAGCCAAAGCTTATCATCATCATTATAGCTTATTCTTATTTTCCTAACATCGCACTGAATAATCCTGCTGCAGATCATGTTGGACCCAGCCTTTAATTAACAGGAGTCAGACAAGGTTTTGGGGTGTCTCCCACTGTGTTTGTTAACACACATCATTAATCAAGGGGGGTTCCCATTAAGCAGGTCATTCAGGATCATGCTAAACAATTATGCTCTGATTAGGAGATTGTTCATCAAGCCGTCCCACTTGCAGCCAATGGCACATTTAAAGCCGCGCACCTACACCACTATGCATTAGCAAACAATGGTGTACTGAGTGTATCTGTCAAATGCACTGAAGAGGTAAATTTTCACTGGCAATGTGCACACACACACACACACACGAATACAAATTGCTGGAGTTAGCAAAGCAAAATAACACGTTTCTTTTCAACAGCTTGTACCTTTCCTGGATGCCATTGCAATAATGGCAACTGATTTCTGTACACCTCTGCCAACAGAGTTCTCCTTTTTTTCCATTCTTTTGAATAAAATCATCATTCAGCTTTCATGAACATCCTTGCTCTCAGCCGGCATGAATAGCCCCTTTTGAAAAGACGACAAGGTAAATGTAACGCCCCCCCACCCCCCACCCCCCACTCCACACCTAACTGAAACACAAATCTCAAGGAGAGCAGAGGAGTGATGAGAAAGGAAACTGTGGGCAGGCAGCGATGATGGCGAATGTGAAAAGAAGAACGTGGGATGGGAAAAAATGAGCCAGAAGAATCGAAAAGTAAAATAACCTTGAGGTTAGAAAAGAAATATACGCTCTGTACATTCATCTGTCAATGATCCGCACGTTAGAGAAACTTAAAACAACTTATAATTAGAAAATAAGCAGATAAGCTGCTGCATTACTTCACACTCCTACTGTTTTGATACATTAGCCTGATGGCTAATTAGCAACATTTATACTTAGAAGGGTCCAGTCATCAGTGGACTAATAAATCAATAAAAGCATCATAAAAGAAACAGCGGGCCAGCTGTGGATTAAGAAAGCTTAAACTAACCACAGGAGGTCAAAGGTTAGTCTCAAAAATGGTTAGATCGCCATGGCAACTTAAACTAACCTGTCAAAGGGACTGATGTGTTCAGGGTTTCTGGTTTCCTGTATGGCTTCTTAGAGCCAAACACGTGTCACGTTACAAAATCTAACTGTAAACGTCAGCACAGACCTCGTTCGCTTCATTAATGGACTTATTTTGAATTAGATCCTTCAGAGCGGATTTCTGCAGACTTAAATGGGTCCATCATAAGACTGCTAGTGAGGTGAGCCCATTAGACTTTGACAAGAATTTTTCCAGCAAAAATATCCAGTCAATAAAAACCATTTCACTTAGATTTATCCAACAATCCTTTCATTTTTTGATGTGTTCAGACTTCGCTACACCTTATGTTAGCGGTACGACAATTATCTGCCAGTTAAGGATAAGAGACTAGCAATTATCTCTGGAGGTTTGTAAATACAAACCAAATGTAGATCAATCTGCCCCTGGGAGAACTTGTCTGCCTGGCTTCTAATCCTAAAATTAGAAATGTAACCTGCAGTTAAATTTTTGTGATAAAAGCAGGTAGAGTAAGTGTAGAGGAGGATCTTTTTCTTCCAGGTGGATACTCCGAACCATTGGTCCACATAACTGTCAATCATTCTGGTGAACCATTCATGCTCGCTGCTGGGTAGCTTTCACTTCCTGCGCAAAGCGAAGGTTGGGCTTCCCACAGACGGATTTACTGATCTTTGACAACAGTGGACCAACGAAGCCCAATATCCTCGGTCAGCTTACTTTGTTACTATGCAGGCCGGAGGTTCCTTCACTTTGGAGTTGCTCTACAGCAATTTTCTTGCTAAAAATGCCCGGAAACACTCTATTAGCTGCAGGTTAGCATGTAGCTAATGTCCCGTTGACTTCCAACCATGGAGCATGAGCTGATGTAAAAGGCCACAGTTGTGATCGCACCGGTCAGAGGCTCTGCTTGTAATTTAAAAGTCCCGGTCCATATTAGATCTCCACAGGCGACCAGCATGACTACAGCCTTGCACAGGAGCCAGGCGGCCGTGCAGGTGGGCTATCCCGGTCCCAAGAGCCCTTCTTAGCTTCTTGGGTTAGCTAAGTTAGCTAGTTGCTATATTGGTTCATTTGTTCAAAGCTAACAGCCCTACCCTCAGCTCCACCACTTTTCCCACTTTTGGATTGTCTGGGCGTGACGAGACATGTGACATGGTCAAAATGGCGGTGGTGAGAACCTCCCATTTGGAAACAAAACCTTATAATTCAAGCCTATGGAAATTAAATGATCGTTTTAAAAATGAACAACAACATCACCTTCATTTAGACAGAAACATATTTTAGAGCAGCGGTTCCCAAACTTATTTAGCCGCGCACCCCCTTCTATGTCCCGACCATGTCGACGCACCCCCCAGCCCCCACATCAGGGCATGGCTATATATATATATATATATATATATATATATATATATATATATATATATATATACATATATATATATATATATATATATATATATATATATATATATATATATATATATATATATATATATATATATAATCAGACGTCAGCTAAACAGTCACTCGACAGACAGGGTTAAAAAAATATGATCAACCTTTTTCCCATCACTTTTTAAATAGTAATTAATAAACATTCAATACCATTACAATTTCCTTTGATTTCATTTTAAATAAATATTTAGAGTGCCCAGGTAGCACATAAACAAGGCAATTTAACGGTTTTCGCATGGAACGTTTAACCCGTGGCCAGAGCGCTCTCCTTCCTTCTGCTCTGCGTAAACCTGAACTGGCCACCTACTTGTGCGTAATCAAATGTCTATAGGGGAAAAGATGGAAAAGCTATAGCCATGATGTTCACTTTTGCCTCAGACCGACTTATTTCTGTTTTATGGTGTGGCTGAATCCGCTGCCACGCGGACTGGAATAACAAATAACATGAGTTGTAGTCAGGTTCATGACTGGCTCCACTGGCTGGAGCGGACTGGGATTTTATACGTCATCCCAAAATTGAAGCTAATATCTTAATTTGACCTTGAATGAAAAATGTTTTTATAAAACCTCTTAAAAGTTTTTTTTTATCACGGAGGAGACAGCGCTCATTTCTGCCTTCAGTCTGACGGTGCGGCGCGCGTGCTTATTGAAACTGTGTGTGTGTGTGTGTGTGTGTGTGTGTGTGTGTGTGTGTGTGTGTGTGTGTGTGTGTGTGTGTGTGTGTGTGTGTGTGTGTGTGTGTCACAGCTCCATGAGCCGCTCAAGTCACTGCATCTCGTTATTGGCGCTATTTCAACCAATGTTGTAAAATTACTTCTGCCCAGCCCAGATGCTACCCGGATGTGCACCCGTGAGCCGTGGTTCTGCTGGAACGCGTCTGACCTCTGACAGACGCACTCTGAACTTCAGATCGTCAGCGCGCTGTTAGAATGCTGTCCCACAGTCAGTGTGCTAATATAATAATATATTAATGCTAAAATGCTAAGATGGGAATCATTTCTTGATTTATTTTGTTACATCCACAATGTTCTGTGTGTGAGGTTTACAATGTCAGAACACCTGCATGAGACAGGGTGTTAATTACAATCTGGCAGGCTCACCACCTTCAGATTCCTCCAACATCGTTAAAATGAAACAGAACATATCGGCGTGCACAGGCCAGAGCGCTGAAGCTTGGTGTATTGTTATTATGAAGCTAGGGCACATGCGGAGGACACACACACACACACACAAGCAAAATATACTTGTTTTCAATTACATTTATTGTGCCCACTTACTTTTTCTTAGGCCCACCCACAAATGAGTTTCTGGCTACGCTAATGGTGACATCTGACAGACTTCTCTGAGCTCCGCAGCCATTACACTTTTCACCTCGCACACCCCACACTTGGGGAATCCCTGACTTAGAGAAAAAAAGAAAAAGACTTGCAGCACAACCAGTGTGTTTGTTTCTGACCACAACCAAAGTCTGGAAGCAGCCTCTGGGATGAGAGGCTAAATGTCTCCAACATATCCAGAAACGTCCAGCTGTTTTCAGCTAAAACTCTCAGGATGATCATGTCCGGGATGACTGAGAACTACACGTCCATGCTGCAGCAGCATCCAGTCACAACAGGAAGTGAAACTTAAATGTAGCTGCTGTCAGTAACAAACAATGAGACAGTTCTCCACACCTTCATCTCCTCACGCTTAGACTACTGTAACTCTCTTTTCACGTGTCTGAGCAGAACCTCCCTGAACCGTCTACAGGTGGTTCAGAACGCCTGTGCTCGGCTTCTGACCAAGTCCTCCAAACACACCCACATCACCCCGCTTCTCCTCCAGCTTCACTGGCTGCCAGTCAACTTCAGGGTTCATTTCAAGATCCTGGTTCTGGTCTATAGGGCCTTACATGGACAAGCACCATCTTACATTGGTGATCTTCTTAGTCCCTACACCCCCAGCAGGTCCCTGAGGTCCAATGATCAAAGCCTACTGGTTGAGCAGCACCAGGCTAAAGACCAGCCCAGTAATGATCAAAATACAGGGGGCAGAAAGTCAAATAAATGGGGGCAAAAGGAGATGGTTTTCCAGACGCCAAGAAAAATTAAATGCCAAATCCCCCTGCAAAGTGTGTCACTAAGAGTTTAAAACAAAAATAATTCTTGTGCAAATATTGGTGTATTCACCTTTAATACTAGTTATTTAAATGCAGCAGTTGCTGGATAGTCTCATAATGGGGACATCCACTCATTACAGCAGCACACACACTTAGAGACACAGATTGCAGTTAAAACTGATTCTAGCCATGTTTGCTTTGATAACTTCAATAACTTCATGCTGATGAACATAATCCTGTTTAGTGGATGCAATTACATCATGAAGTTAGCTTAACATGATAAATTGTTTTCTTGGCAGGAAATAATAACTGGTAATATTATGAATGACATGATGTTACCCACCCCTAGATGGAATTTAAATCATTTACATTCATTATAATTAAAAGTTCCTGTAACTCTTTACTGCAGACAGACAGACAGGCAGGCAGGCAGGCGAGGGAGGGAGGGAGGGAGGGAGGGAGGGAGGGATGGATGGATGGATGGATGATAGTGTGAAGAAGTTCAGGAGAGTTGGATGTTAAATTTTTCTCACGAAAAGAAAATTTGTATTAAACAAACGTCAGTTCCCTCTGTAAAGTCAGAGGTACGGAAGAGGATTAGGGCCGCTGAAAAAGAAAAAGGAAGAAAAGAAAAAGAATTCGGACTTTTTTCCCAGAATTCTCTCAGAATTCTGAGGTTAAAAGTCAGAGTTCTGAGAAAAATGTAAGAATTCTCTCTTTTCTTTTCTTTTTCCTTGTCAGTGGCGCTAATCCTCTTCCGTACAGAGTGGAAATAAATAAATAAATTAAGTCAATATTAATCCCCCCAACCCCCAAACTGTCAGCGAATTGTCCGCTCCCAACCCCGTGACCCTGTCTCACTCTTTGCAATGTTCAAAAATTGCTTATGGCAAAGTAAACAATCAGAAACACTGGAAAACTCTCAATTCTCTTAATAAATTTCATTTTATCTTGTAAGCAGATTTTGCTTTTTTTGTTGTTGTTGTTATGGATTTCTGTTTATTTGTTATTTTACATTATGTTCCTTATAGATGATAACTTTTGTGAATTAACTTGTACAACTTTTGTTTGTTCAATAAAGTTATATTTTAAAAAAATCCTGCGATTCCAAATGAGGCCATCATGCATGGCATCGGCTACTGGCTAGCTTACTTATTAGCTTTGCGGTTGGCATCTTTATCATCAAAAGTAGACAATTGTGTAAAATCACAGAGCAGAAAAAACGCAAGATTCTTAGAAAACAATTTCTGAGTGAAGTTTATGACACAATTTAGTGGTCAGTTTGTTCTCACTTGTAGAGAAGAAGGCAAAGAAAGTACCAAATAGCAAAATGGCTGACTCACCAGTTTCCCAGCACAAGATGGAAAAAGCCCCCGTTCCATTCTCGATCTATAAAACAAGAGGAACACTTTCATTTCATAATATATTAGGGTAATTATTCAGCATTTTTTAAACATTTTTACCATGTTTTCTCTTCAGCGCGTGGGACACCCTGAGAGGAAGTAACTCTTTGACCCCTTCTGCTCACGTCACGGGGCTAGTAGTGCGCCCTCTGCTGTCAATGAGTTGCTAATGTTTTTGTTTACATGTGGTAGCCCCACGGTTGAGTTTCTCTTGTCAAGTTTACATTCTTTCACAGGACCACAAAGTAATTTATATATTGAAAATGGAAAAATAAGCATTGGTTCACATTACTGCTGACCATCTGCAGACCAAGCCCAATGATGCATGTCATGCACGTCCAGTAAGACTTCGCTTAGTTTGATCCCCAGAAGGATTTTGCATTTCACAGGTTAACGTGATTAAAATTGCACCACCAATAGAAACACAGACACCTTGCTGCCTTGACCCCACAGCAGCATCACGGACCACCAGTCCTCCTCACACCCACATCCGGGTAGCAGGAGGCTGCAGAACAGCTGCATTCAATCAGGCTCACAGATATATGACAAGTGCTGGTCAATAACAGCACATTTTCATCCAAACTGTTGGAAAATTACACGGCCGTGGGACTCATTTATCACATGTAGAGCTATGATGGAAAAATATATAGAGATGTGGCCTGCGACAGATAGAGGGAGGGAGAGGGATGAAATGGTAATTTTTACTGTTTGTCCCACAGCTGCTCTTACTGTTTGACATGTGTGATGAATGGTGTTGCCTCGCCACTGCTGCCCTCTCACCTCCACTCATTGTCACCAGTCCAGAGACAAAGGGAGGAGAAAAGTAGGAGAAAAAAACCATCCTGCTGCAGGAGCAGTAGATGTTTCCTTTCATCAGCACACACACACACTGATCCCCTTCTCCTCGCACACATGCACTGGTGCAGACATCAGCGCACACACCCATTAAAATGCACACTCACTGCTGTTATCACACCTTGATAACTTGTATCTCGGTGCAGTCTGTGTTTGCTGAGCAAAGCTTATTTCTATCTGCTTGGCTAACCAGTCTCAGCAGCCCATCACAACCGGCATGTGATGCAACAATTACACATCCATCACAAAATAAATGCTTCCCAGGCTGCGGAAACGAGGAAAAAAACATCAGATGCACTGCTAGAAATGGCTTGTTTGCTGCTCGAGGAGAAAAATGAGGAACAGGTGGAGAGCACACCGGTAAACATTTGGAAATAAAACACGGGCTCTGAAAGTCGCTTTGTTGGCAGGAAGAGGAGCAGCCATTAAAAAGCGTGTTCACCCGACTCAAGCAGAGGAAGAGGCGCGAAGTAGGTCTGGGTGCAACAGGGAACCTTTTTTTTAATATCCGTCAACCTTTTGTAGATCAGTGAATCTTTTCAGTTGTAGAAAAAAATGCAAAACTCATTCAAGCTGAGTAAGTGCTTCACACACCGCACAGTTGCTTTAATGTAAAGCTGTGTGGGATTTTTCATTTTAAATATAGAAGCCAAGAAAGTCTGCATGTGTTTCAAAACAATATAGAACTAACACGCTGGAAAAAGTCTATCTGAAAATACCGGGAGAAAAATAATTAAAATTTAGTGTAATTTCAGAAAAATCTAATTACAAAAAGTAAATGATAAAGAAATTCTGCCCACATTTAATTCTGCCTCTCCTACTTCAAAATCCATCCAAATGCTATCATTCAAGGCCACAAGTATCTATAAATAAACTCCTCTGGCTTCACAGTCATCGGCTCTTGGACACTAAATACTTAGGAGAAGCAAGAAGCATCCAAGTGAATAGCGATGGTAATAAGCCCACACACACACACACACACACACACACACAAAATTATGTAACTCTTGACGTATAAAATCATAGTTTCGATTGCCAAAAAGTTAATGGAAGCGCCATCGACACGTGAAGCAGCATTGGAGTCGATTTCAGGGGCTGTCTTTATTTAATTCATGTCAGTTGCAACATCTTACAGCGAAGACCAGATGAAAGAAGGAAAAGGGAGACATAGAAGATGGTGAATAATGATTTTTTTCTTTTAAAAAGCTTAGATGTTAAATTATGAGGTGGTCATGTTTTGTTCCTGCTGTAAACATGTTCTCAGTTGGTTTGAAGCACAATCAAAATCAGGATTAAGAAGGGAGACGGGGTTTGCAGAACTAGAACATTTAACAGATTACAGATTAATCTAGACTTGTCTAAAAAGGCTTTGACACCATTGATGCTGAGATCTCACGTTGCCCTGGTTTTCTGTTTGTCTATGGTGGTCTGAGCTTCATCTCTGATATAACGTGCAGAACAAAAATAATAAACATGCATTCTGTTTGTGATCATTTGGCAAAAAAAGCTATCATTTTTCACTGTTTTGTCCTCGGAATGGGACATGAAGGCAACAGATCCAGGAGGGAAACCTCGATGGCCATCTCCAGCTCCTCCGGGGGGAGTCCAAGGCGTTTCCAGGCCATAATGTAATTTCTCTAGGGAGTTCCAGGTCAGACCCCAGTACATGACTGTAAAACCTCCAGAAGGTGATGGCCAAACCCTCAGCAGTTATTCCATTGTTGACTATACTCCAAATTTTCCCCAAGAATGGTGGAGCTCCTCACCTTATCTCTGAGGCTATGCCATCTTACAAAGGCACTCCATTGTATCCAGAGATTGTTTTTCCAGATATACCAATCCAAAGACCATAGGATCTGAACGTACAAAGAGCCTTTTGGCTCAGCTTTCCTTAACCCGGTCTCTCCATACCGACATGGTTTTGGGGACGAGTTTAACCCAAGACATGCAGAATAGAATATCCTTTATTGTCACTGTACACACTCGTACAATGAAATTGTACGATGAAGCTCAGACCACCATAGACGAATCACCACTCGCGCACCAAACAGGGAAAAATAAAGTATCTTTATTAAAATAATCGTAACTGAGGATGCACTGGATAAGGCGCAGTGGATTGCAACGGAACCGCAGCGTCTGAGGAGGGGAGAGCAGAGGAGCAGGTGAGTACAGGGAGGTAAGTCAGAACTAGTTAGGTGCAGAGTTAAGACTTACGGGGAGCTGGGAGCTGAGGAGTAGGGGAGGGTAGGTGGAGTGCCGGAGTGAATCCAGGAAGGGGGGTGTCCAGGAGAGGGAGCGTGAGGAGCGCGAAGAGAGCGGGCCGGCAGGGAGGAGAGGAGAACGGTGAGTGTTGCGTCCAGAAGATTTATGAAGCACAGGTGAGTAATCCAGCGGAGGTGAGTAATCCAGCGGAGGTGAGTAATCCAGCGGGACTGTGGAAAGGTAACTGGGGAGCCACAGGAGAACCAGAGGAGCTTCAGAAGTCCAAGGAGTATCCTGAGGAGTCAAGGTAAGGTCCACAACGATCCAAAAATCCTAGGAACAGGTAAGCAGGATTAATCCACAGAAACTCAAAAATTCCAAAAATCACTAGAGTTTAACCAGGAGTCACAAAGGGCTGGAACTACCAAGTTGTAGTTAAGCATCCGGCGTCGAGATGTGTTCTCCTCCACTTATAGCTGGAACCGCTGATTGTCAATGAGCTGCAGCTGCGGCCTCCCTCTCCTGAAACACAGCAGCTCAAAGATGGAAACAATGAGAGGAGCACTCACCCTGGCACATGACACATACTACCATCGCTTGTGACCAACTCATGTAATAATTACCTAATTTAAAACCAAATCTGGATTTCACATCACAGTGCTAACGTCATCTGCTCTGTTGGTGTCTGATTCAAAAAAGAATTTCTGATAAACCACAAATAATCTGCGGTTTATAGAACATGGGCTTTTTCAAGCTTGTTTAAATGTGTATTTTAATGGATTTTGCTCCCAGTATTCAGGCTTTTCACTCGTTATTTCAGTTTGAGCTCTGTGGAAGAGAACTTTAAGGAGAACTGCACACCTCAGTGATTTGTGAGACTCAGATTTGTGTTTGAAGCTACTCCTCTAGAAGGATGAAGGTAGGATTGGTTTGACATGAAATGCCCAGCTTAGACAGGGACTCGCCCAACGTGTCTATGCAAAAAGGCACAGGGGAAGATAACACAAACAAGAATGTTGCACAAGATGCTGTTTGTTGGTAATCTAAAAGTAGCATTAAAAGTATTTATCTTTATATATTTTCGAGTTTTTTTTTTACGGCAGATTTTCTAACAATCAAAAAATATTTAGGTCATTTTCTGTTTTTCAAAAATATTTTATTTGATATTGATCCATGTACAAGGAAATTAAAGAGCATGGATTTTTTTTCTACAAGGGAATGAAACGCAGAAAAATATTTTTTTCGAGTCACTCATTTTGAAGGACATAGGGGGGGGGGGGGGGGGGGGGGGGCTGTTCATCGGAGAAAAACGAAGAACTGTTCGGTAGAAATGGATCTGGATGGATGCGTCAGCTCACCCACACTGTACAGAAAAAAACTCCGCCCAACAACTTTCTCTTTTTGTCATTTTTAATCCTCTTTTATAGCAAAAAGGAGACACACAGATAGGCTACAAAGAACCAACAATATAGAGAAAATGAATGAAAGAGATAAAGCACTTTCATCCTTCCAAAAAGGCATTTTCTCTGTTGTCTTGACAAGCAAATGTGACAGATTATAGGCTACAAAAGGGTATATGTTCAAGAGACCAGTTTATACTGTTAAAAAGGAGCCATACAATACTTAATAATTGTTGTTGTCATGGTTGTTATTGCATAGAGAAATACAGTACTAAAGTATAAATACATGTTATTTTTGCAGTTTATCTCACAAAGTACCGGGCGCTCGATGATTGTGTGATCGATTACTTTTGGCTGAACAAAAAGCTGTATTTTGCGCCTGCGCAGAGAATTTTCTGGGTTCTTTTGAATAAAACAAAATGGAGCATAGACGTGTGCTGCGTCTCAGTTTCTTAGTTTAGCTCAGAAGCAACCACCTACCTCTCCCAAATTACTGGGACAGAGGATACAACATTTGGAGGCACCGCTGGGATATTCGGTCAGAGGAAATTACGCCAACCGTGAGTGGAAACTCGAGCTGAATATCCCTCATCAAACCCAGGACAGAAGAGGCGTTGTCGACGTGTGCCGTGGCTCTGTGACCAGTTCAGCAGGTTGTATCTCTAGCACGCCAATTCCCCACCAAGGGGGGGCAGCACCGTATCACAAAGCTGATAAGCGCCTCACACCAGACAAACAGCTACTCTGTCTCCTGATTTGCTGTCAGAGATTAAAGAGATGCGATCCAAGATGGTGCTCTTAAAAGACCTGGGAGCTGAGGTGTCACAAATCAGAGACGCAATGCCGAAGTCCACGACGCAACCCACCAGCGGAGGGCCTGGGAACCACTACTCGACACCCACCTTTGCACCTCATCCTTCATATCAACCAGACTCATCCGCTCAACACTTCCACCCCCAAACAGCTCTTCAGTCTCCATACTACTCAGCACTCTACCCTGCATCAATGGGAGGCACTGCCCAGTCCCAACAGTGTTTCGCCCCTCAACGTTACCACGTGCCTCGCCCCCAACCCAGGTGTTGTGCTTGTATCCAAGCGGGTGAAGAATTTTGTCCACACTGTTTTAGATGTGGCAGCAGTGAGCATTTTCAGGCAGGCTGTAAAGCCCAGCGGTCAGTGAAACCAACTCGAGGTAGGCCTTTAAACTAGAAGGGGTCACTCCAAAGGGACATGGGGTGACCAGTGGCTCTGATAGGTCCCAGTGTTGTGATAATTGTACATTAGAAAGCACAAATCAGAACTTAAAATGTTGCTCTGCATGCAAGCATATGTTTATTTATGTTTATTTATTTCGCAGACGCTTTTTACCAAAGTGACTTACAATTTATAACCTATAGGGCATGTTGTGACCTGTGGGGGAAACCGGAGTACCTGGAGGAAACCCACGCATGCATGGGGAGAACACGCAACTCCACGCAGAAAGGCTGCAGCCGAGTTTCGAACCTGCAACCTTCGTGCTGCGAGGCAACAGTGCTAACCACTGCACCACCATGCAGCCAAAAAAAAGAGTACCTTTTACTGTTCCAGAAGATGCCAAGAGGAGCACTGGGCCGTACACAAACTTAAATGTAAACCCTACACCTGTGGTAGACTTCATCACAGGAGTAAGGGGATCTCCCAAAAATCAGTCAGAGCCAAATGGGGTAAAGAAAATAAAATACCATCTGTCAAGCATTTAGTTCGGTGAAAGTGTCTCATTAAGTGCATTTTAGGTAACAAAAGGGTTGATGCACCTTGGGACTCAGGTTCACAGGTTTGTGCTATAGATGAGTTATGGAAAGACACTAACTTACCTGATGTACCAGTGAGAGATGTAAGCGAGCTTCTCAGCTCAAATGAACACCTCCAGATCGAAGCAGCCAATGGTACTGAGATGCCATATGTGGGTTGGGTTGAGATACCATTCAAACTTCTAGCTAATGACTCTTGAGTTATTGATACCTGTTTTAGTGCTTAAGGGTAACCAGCAGCAGTGCCCAGTAATAGGGTTCAATGTTATTGAGCACTTGGTTTCAGAAAATACAAAAGATGGGAATTACTCAGGGGAAAAAGAAACTTTTGAGTGCAGTGACATTAGCTTTCCCACATCTGAAGAGAAAAAAAAGCTGCAATGTTCATAAAAGCTGTTACTATGGGGCAAAATCTTGAGTATAACGTAAACACAACAAAGTGACTGTGCCCAGCCAGAGTTCAGTGCTTATTGAATGTAAGGTGCAGACTAAAGCATTTGAAGACAACATTGCTCTGATTTTTGAGCCTTGTGAAAACCCTCAGTGGTCAGATGGTCTAGAGTTTTGTGAGACATCAGTCTCAGTAAGGGGGTGGGGGGTGGGGGGGTGGGGGGGGGTCCACCCCAAGCAGGGGCGTGTCCAGGGAGTGGCCTTGGGTAGCACATGCCATCCTTGGAATCTGATTGGCCACCCCAGGTGCCACCACACTAAATTACCTTTAAATAGGCTTTTCATTGTCCATAAAAGGCTTGGGGGTAAAACAAAAAAAAAACATAACCATTGGTGCCACCCATGCACAAAGTTGTGCCTCACCTGGGCCCCCCATTTTAAAAGATCTGGACACGCCACTGACCCCAAGACCTTTCTTGGTGCACAAAACCCTACCGGCCATGACAACACATTGCCAGGGTGAACCCTTGTGGGAACTGTGCAGTCAGTGGGGTCTGCCTATCCTGCTGACATTTTCAAAAGACACATCTGGTTTAATGCAGTAATAAGACATTGGTTCAGAATACTACAGAATGCACCACCAGTGAACAATGGGCCCCCCGTTGACTTGTCTAATCTGGATGAAAATGAAAAAAAGATTGTTCAGCAGATGTTAAGAGAGGAATGTGCATCTTTTTCACTAACAGATGATGACATAGGATGTGTGGAGAGCTTGCAAATGGACATCTTATTAAAGGACACAGAGCCTGTTTTAAAAACATATCGGTCTCTAGCTAAGCCCTTGTATAGGGAGATGAAGGACTACTTACAGGACTTGATAGCACAGGGATTGGTGGAAAAGTCTACCGCCTCCTGTTCATCCCCTGTAGTCTGTGTGAGAAAAAAAAGATGATTCGATGCTCTTATGCATTGATTATAGAGAGCTGAACCGTAAGACAGACCCCGACCGGCACCCAATACCCCGGGTATGGATGTAATGGACAACTTGGGGGGTAACACCATCTTCTTCCTGCTGGACCAAGGCAAGGCGTATCACCAGGGGTTTATGTCCAAACATAGTAGACATCTAACTGCCTTTGTGACCCCCTGGGGCCTTTACGAGTGGATTAGGATTCCCTTTGGCCTAATGAACGCACCAGCTGCATTCCAGCGAAATATGGAGCAATGCCTGGAGGGTCTGCGGGACGAGATATGTGTTCCCTATCTTGACGACATTCTCGTATTCAGTCGATCCTTTGAGGAACACGTTGAGGATGTCAGGAGAGTATTATATCGACTAAGAGACTATGGCATAAAACTCAAAGCATGTAAATGTGACATTTTAAAATCAGAGGTAAGATACCTCGGTAGGATTGTTTCTGCTGAGGGAAATAAAATAGACCCAGCAGACACAGCAGCAGTACGAGCTCTGAAAAATAAACAGCCCAGTACTGTTGCGGAACTCGGGGCAATACTTGGACTGTTAAGGTACTACCGGCAGTACATTAAGGATTTCTCCTGTATTGCTAGCCCATTGTATGACCTGTTCAAAGTCCCTTTGCAGACTGAGACTATACAACACATTCAAAAAAGGAAAAAACAGACCATTAGCGTGTCTTCGAGTACTCCTATTCGATGGAGTGCAGAGCATCAGTTAGTGTTTAGTTCAGCCTCCTGTTCTTGGTTTTCCGGACTTTACACAACCCTTTATTTTACATACAGATGCCTCCAATTGGGGCTAGGAGCTGTATTGTATCAAAGGCAAAATGGCAAGTTTCGGGTTATAGCTTATGGGTGCAGAACTCTAACTGCGGTTGGAAAAAAAACTATAATGTGTTCTTTTGACGGGCAAGTTGGAATTCTTGGCTCTTAAATGGGCGATCACGGAAAAATTTTGTGATTACTTGTACTATGCCCCCTTGTTTACCATTTTTAGTGACAACAACCCTCTTACTTGTGTTCTGTCAACAGCTAAACTGAATGCCACATGGATGTAGGTGGGTTGCAGAACTTGCTGATTTCCACTTTACAGTAAAGTATCGTGCAGGTAGAGAAAACGTCGATGCAGATAGTCTGTCTAGAATGCCTTTAGACATGGAGACTTACATGAAGGAATGTTCAAAAGAAATGTCAAATGATGCTCTGGGTGCAGCCACACAAGCTGTGGACCATCAGGATGAGGCTAGTGCAGCCTGGTCTATGGGTATTTCAGTTGAATGTGCCACAGGGTCAATGAACACGTCTATAGCTCCATTAACTGTAGGACAATTCAAACAAGACCAGGAGACTGATCCCATTATTGGAGAGTTTATTAAATACAAGTTGGAAGAGAAAAAACCCTAAGGTACAGAGCTGAAGCAACTGTCCACGACATGTGTGTCTTTTCAGGGAGTGGGATAAAGACAGGGGTGTTTTGTGTAGACAACACACAGAAGACAACTAGTGCTACCAGAAAAACACAAAGTGACTGTTAAAAGAACTGCATGATGAAATGGGCCACCAAGGGATAGAGAGGACCACTTCCTTGGTAAGGGACTGTTTTTACTGGCTTTTCATGCAAAAGGAAATAGAGGACTATGTGATGAGAACCTGTGTATGCCTTAAAACCAAGAAACCGTGTCATGAGATTAGAGCTCCACTCACAAACATAGTCACTCAGCCTTTTGAACTTGTTCCTGTGGACTTCTTACACTTGGACAAATGTAAGGGTGGCTATGAATATGTACTTGTTATTGTGGACCACTTCATGCGTTTTGCTCAGTCTTATGCCACCACAAACAAGTCTGGTAAAACGGCAGCGGACAAAAACTTTAATGACTATGCTTTGAAGTTTGGGTTTCCCCAGAGAATTCACTGCGACCAAGGTGGTGAGTTTGAGAATCAGCTTTTTGCGCAACTGCAGAAATACTGTGGGGTTACAGGGTCGAGAACCAGCCCTCATCACCCACAGGGAAACGGGCAAGGTGAGCGATTTAACCGGACTTTGATTCAGATGTTGAAAACACTCACGGAGAAACAGAAGGGTAACTGGAAAGACTCCTTGAATAAACTGGTGTATGCATATAATGCTACGAAGAGTGGAGTGACAGGGTTTTCTCCCTTTTACTTGCTTTACGGACGGTCACCGCGGTTACCAGTGGACATGTTGTTCAGTTCATCTCCAAATACAGACCAGGGTCATATTGACCATCAAAGCTGCATGCAAAGGTGGAGGCAGGGTATGAAAGATATGAGATCACTCAGGAGAATGTGGCTAAAGCTGCTGTTCGGAGTAAGAAACTGTATGACAGGACGGTGAGGTATTCTGCCCTGTTGCGTGGTGGTCGCGCTTTAGTTAGGAACTTGACTCCACGTGGGGGGACAGGCAAACTGTGAAATCATTGGGAGGATGTTATTCATACAGATGTCCGTCAAGTGAGTAAAGACATTCCTGTTTATGAACTGAAACCTGAGAAGGGAGAAGGCAGGTCTAGAACTTTGCATCGAAATCTCTTACTGCCAAGTGACTTTTTGCCATTGGAAACTCTCTTGCAGTCTCGGCCAAACTCTGCCAGGTCATCTGAGACACCAGAGGCCAACTCCGACGAGGACAATGAGTATTATCCGGTTCTTTGTCCACGTTCAAACTCTGATTCCCCACAGCCAGCCTAGACCTTAGGACTGGCCCACCAGGAATACAATGGGCCTGTGGATGAGCTGAGGAGGGCAGAACCTGGAGCTAAAGAAGCTGACCAACCATTCAAAGATGACATTGGTCAGGTTGAGGTTCAGCCTCTTGAGGTTCCTTCTTCTCACTTGCCTTTTTCGTCTTCTTTCGATGAACCTGCCCATGGAGTGACTCAAAGACCCAAGCGTGACTGTAGAAAACCTAAAGTATTCACTTATGATACATAGGGGTACACCAATTTGTTATTGCATACAGTCTTTGCCTTAATACCCGCAACAGAGCATGCTGTGGGTATACAGTATACATCCATATGTTTAAGGGCTATACTTTTGCCGGCCTCACATCTTATGGTTGGGCTGTGATGGTACGGTACTGGTTTTTTTTTTTACTTCTCATTTTTTTACGTGTTAAGTGTGATGTGTTTGTTCTCCATAGTGTCATTGACTGTTGGGACAATAAATATCTGCAGTGCGGTCTGTGACTGTATTCGGTAGTCGATTGAAATGCCACAAGTTTTATTGTGTGGTTCATGTCCTGATGTTGGGGACAACATCTATTTTGAGGGGGAGTATTGTGACAGATTATAGGCTACAAAAAGGTATATGTTCAAGAGACCAGTTTATACTGTTAAAAAGGAGCCATACAATATTTTATAATTATTGTTGTCATGGTTGTTATTGCATAGAGAAATACAGTACTAAAGTATAAATATGTTATTTTTGCAGTTTATCTGACAGAGTACTGGGCGCTCGATGATTGTGTGATCGATTACTTTTGGCTGGACAAAAAGCTGTATTTTGCGCCTGCGCAGAGAAGTTTCTGGGTTCTTTTGAATAAAACAAAATGGAGCATAGACGTGTGCTGCGTCTCAGTTTCTTAGTTTAGCTCAAAAGCAACCACCTACCCCTCTCAAATTACTGGGACAAAGGATACAACACAAATGGAGTGTTTTTACTCCTTGTGTTGAAAAGTTTCTTTAGTTTTGACATAAGAGCAGTGTGGTGAACATGCAAGACAAAGGGTGTCTCCGACGACCGCTGACTCGGCACAACGCCGTGCTGAGAGCACGGCGTGCCCGTCATCCTCCTTCTGACCTCGCTATTCTGGTCTGACACCAAAGGTCACAAGAAACATAAAGAAAAAAGAATAACAAGCAACAAAACACATTTTTATCTCACAAATTTTTTATGCATATTTCACAATATACCTTTATTATCATTTTAATAAATACAAAACGACACTGTGATTTAAAGCAAAACAATGGGAGACACATTAGACATTAGAAATATCCATTTCAATTTGGTTTGTTCTTTTACTGACATCTTGTCTCAAGGTGGATGAACCAGCATGTTGTAATGAGAATCAAAATCCACAGCAGATAAATTATTAATAATAAAAAAACAAAAAAAAAGGGGGGACAGAATCCAACGTGAGAGGGAAATGAAAATGGAATGGCATAGTCAAGTGGAGCTGTGTGTGGATATATACACATATATACACATACATAAAACCACCAGAATGTAAAATAACCTGAGATACTCTTTGCACCTCATTTCCAGAACACTGGCCACTGGGTGGATGGTTTAAAATAAAATAAAGAGGATGGCATGACGACAACAATATGACAGCATTTGATGGCCTTTAGTTTCCCCACCCCCATCGACATTAGCAGTACAAAAAAGAAAAGACAAAACTGTCATTAAACCACTAAAATCTTGAACATTACAATTGAAAACATTGTGAGCAGCGTCTCGGGAGTCCATAAAAGGCATGCAAAGAAACAAGCTTTGCATTAAAAAAGGACACTGTTGTAAATGATTTAAAAAAAAATCTAATCAGAGGCTGTGAAGAGGAAAGCGTCGGATGATACGAGTGTTTTGTGGCAGTCAGGCAGATAGAAAGTGTTTCGCCCCACACTGTGGCTGTAGACATGGAGGCAGTGGACCCGTTGGCTAATAACACTCATGGCTTTTCTCTGTAATCTCTCCTGATGAAAGCTACAGCACGAGTTGCATTTTTAAAGTTTCTGAGACGAGACAGTGCTGAAAGTTCAGTTTCAACAACAGAGTTTAAAAGATCTTGTTTTAATGAACCCATCTAGATCCAACAGATGGATGACTCAAAAGGCTGCCACAGATAATAAAGGCATTCAATTATAAGTGCTTTTAAAAGCAAAGGACCTGTGAAAAATAACCACAATTCAAACGGCTTCACTGATATTTTTAGTAAATTAACAAGTTTTATTGCCACCAATTACAATAAAACCATTTTCTTTGCCTCTAAGTGCTTTAAAGATACATTATGTAAGAAAAAATAAGGAATGACATCCTGTGGTCAAATTTGGTTACTGCAGCCCATTTTCAAAACACACGAGTTAACTTTCCCACTCCCGTTCCGTGAGTTTTGTGGCTGCTGCCTGCCAAGAATCAGCACCAGAAGATTCTAGATGATGATGACGAGTCAGACACAGTAAGTTGGTGAGTAGATTAATACATTTCACTGTAATATCGAGTTGTTGCTAACTGAAAAAGTAGCTTTAGATTTTTTTTAGACTGTAAGCTTCTAATTCACCGTTAGCTCAACGTTAGCCACTAGCTTGCTTTACCCGATATTAGAGTAAAACAAAAGATGCCGTGGCTTCTCAAGGGTGCAAGAAATAACGCCTGGTTCACTTCTGTTTACTGGCTTCCAATGTTCAAACAACTTTGGAGCTTTTTGCCTGCTGGTGTGGAATAACAATGCCGGTGCAGCAGCATTAGCTCGTACAGACTCGACAACTCCACAGGCTTTCAGATTGTAAACAAAGACTATATCCCTCTTTAGCCTTTTGGAAAGCAGAAAAACTGACAAAACCCCAGCCGGCTGAGACTAACATCTGTTTCAGTGTAACCACCCTTTCAACACAATTGAGACATTAGACTGTTTAGTTATTATTTCATCGTAAAAATTGTACGCATTGTACTTTATCTACAGAATTTTAACACCCTTTCTTGCATCTGGATGTTTAATTTGTCTCTTTACTTAACAGGAGCATAAACTCAAGGTTTGAAAAATTATTTAAGAAGTAAAAACATAAAAATCCAATGTAAACCCTTTAAGATTGTTGTCTAAACCGTAGACTGTTATTGTGGGACAGAAAGTTAGGACAGAATTCGTTTTCCGTCAGCTGGCCTCATTTCTGCCCATCACACCCCCAGGACTTCGTGTGTATGCCACCAAATTCGTCTTAGCTGTGAAAACGGGCACCATATTTGTTGCTGTCTGTGAGAAAAGCTTAACTCTTTAATATCTCTCTGTACACTAGAATATATTTTCTTCTCTTTACTTTACAGTACAGAAACTCCTCTTCACATATTCGTCCGGTTCTTCATGTCAGCAGGAGCTATGTTTTTGTGCTTATCACCAAAATTGCAGTGCAAAAAACAATAATTATTAATAATAATAAAATAATAATAATGATAATAATAATTAATGGTAACTATCAACAAACAATGGATTATAAAACAATTATCTTATGGCACAAAAGCCACTTAATTCACATATAATACAAATAACCAAATTAAACGCAATTGTTCCTGTATTCGGAAATTAAAAAGCTCAAACTCAGTTAGGTTTGCATAGCAATGCAACAACATGTTAAAGAAAATATTTACAGGAAACAAAACCCCCTTTTTCCATAAGGGCAGGTACAAGAAAAAAAATCTCATACAGACATTTTCTTTTTTTCTTTTTACTTGACTTTTTCTAACAAAAAAGAAAATTACAGTAAGGTAGGAGGTGAAAATTATTTTCTTGAGGACAAAAACATAGTGAGATGTACAGCATGTCTGCGTCTTTACATCACATTTACAGTTCTGTGACACCGCTTCTCTATGCGGTTCTCGTTCTGCGAACACCTCCCTCTCAGAGAGCACGCAGGTTAAGGTCAAAGTTCATTGCCCCGTCAGGGAGGGCAGTTTCCAGTTCACACAGCGGGGAAATCACTCTGTGGAGAGGAAGGGAAGACCATTTTTAAACTTTAAGTTAGAGCTTTAACATTGATCTCAGTGATTGTCGGGTTAGAAACTTGGCCAGTTTCATATCTGACACCACTCTGCAGCCCTCTGTGTACCAAAAACTGCATTTGATAGTTTTGTGGAGTGGGTAGGTGTCCCTGGTGTGCCTGTTTCAGGATCTAAAATATTGCCAGATCAGAGAAGAGCTTCAGATGGCAGGATTTGGAGTCATGTTTCCTGATATTTGGACATCTCACCTCTACCACTGGTTCTGTTTGGTCTGCAACGTGGATGTTTTATCTCCACAAATAACACAAGCATGAAGGAGTTATGCTGGGTGGTGGAGATGCTAATGCTAATGATTAGCTTCTACTAGCCAACACCTGATCATGATTCATCCTTACATTCCATCAAGGTCCCTTTGGTTGGTGGAGCAAGGACGGTTGGTCATGCCCAGGGGCGCAGATAGGATTTTCAAACTGGGGGGACAAAGTTCCAATGCACCCTCCCCCAAACAAATACACACACACACGCACGCGCGCGCACGCACACATACACAAACTATTGCAAGCGCCTTAACTAGAGCTCAGTCAGTTTGTGTAATTTCATCCAATGGTTTACATAAAAACTAACACTTTTATATAAGTTATATAGTTTAGCCCTTGCGCCATGTAAATATAAATAAAGTTGATCGATTGTTTGAGACGTTCTCTGCTGTTTCCTGGATGCTAAACCAACAACAGCCTTCCCCGTCGTGAGTCAAGTTGGATGAGTCTATGATTGTCAAGTGACAGTGAGACATAGATCTGTCGGGATTTTCGAATCGTAGAGTTTCGCCGTCTATTTTCTATCAGAAGCTAATTGAGGAGATACGTGTAGGAGACTATTTTCATGGTCAACCTGCATGAAAAACTCAGCGTGACCAGGCTAATCATTAAAAAGTAATTTTCAGTGTTCCACATAGGAGATGATACAAGTTACCTAAAATGATTTAGTTTTTCTTTTTTTATTGGGGGGGGGGCACCTGAGGTAAAACTTGAAAAATTCTAATTTTGTGCGACATTTAATTTATTTCAGTAATTCAGCTTTAAGGATAAAACTAATCTATGAGACAGAGTCATGCCATGCAAATCTTTTTCAGCCTTTGTTATGATTGTGATGATTATGGCTTACAGCCTGTGAAAACCCAAAATCTCAGACAATTAAAATATTACAAAAAGGTTCAGTATTCTAGACTCAAAGTGTCTCTAATCAGCTAATTAATCCAAAAACACCTGCAAAGGATTCCTGAGCCTTTTGACAGTATCTCAGTCTGAGATGGATTACTGAAATAAATGAACTTTTGAGCAATATTCTAATTTTTCAAGTGTCACATGTATCGCATATTGGTGAAAATGTCAATATCAGAAAGGTTTGTTATTTGAATTGACTTTAGGAAAATAAAAGCTTTACCAAAATTACATCTTGGAAACTTTGTAGGACTCCAGCAACAGAGTCCACAGAGAATGGAGGGCAATGAAGAGTGTTTTTATGATTGCTGCACTTGAAAACATGACCTCCTTTCATTATCAGATCTTAGGTTATAAAACAGGGCTGTGAAAACCAGAAAACTTTTAACTCACATAACTCTCCTGTGTACTGTCCTTGTCCGTTGGCTCCCAGGAACTCGGCGTGCTCGGTGGTGGTCCACTGCTGTGGCTGTCGCGGACCATCGGACTTCCGAGGTCCCGTCGAGCCTTTAGAGGAGGCTGTGCCAGATGAGCTGTGACCCCCAGGTGATGGGAAGGAAGGTCTGCTGTATGGCAAGCACCCATCCTCTATAAAAACAGGGATCGTTTAGAAGCTTGATGAGTCATTTGTTTTGTTCCACACGAGATGGAGAGCACTCCCCATCCTGACATCTGTAGAGTGGCGCCGCCAACAAGGGCGTGCCTTTTAGAGGACTCTCAGCTTCACACATGGCCTTCCAGTGACCGGACGCATGAGGGGGTAAATACAACAGCAGAGGGTTCGCTGGCTGCTGCAGGGCAGCATAACATTGACCCTCAGCAGTCTGCATCAAACCTCAAAACCTCATCAAACCACTTCCTGCTGTTGTGCTAATGACTGTAATGGAGCCCGCCCTGACCTCTGATGACTCTCCTGCATATCCATCAGGATCCTGACGCATGAGGAAATTCACCCGCGGACTTACTTTGGAAGAACACAGACTGTGGCACCTGTCTTTGTCTCACAGTCTCTCAGGAAAACTGTCTGAGAAAGCCCTGGCACAAAGATGTCGGTTAGCACAGCATGGAGAGTGCTAACGATCACACGCAAGAACGCAGAAACACGCAGATGGGGGGTAGTGTGGCTGCTGGTTGTCTGAGGGAAAAAAAAGCTGAAGACATTAGAGTCCATATCAGTTGGTGAGGCCTCCTGCCTCATTTGGATCAGGACAGGCCGATACTGGCAACAGTAGCAGGGGCAATGGGAAAATTTAGGGAGGGCTGAGGGGGAAACCAGAGCAAGCGGCAGACGGTGCAATCTGTTCACGGCAGCCGAGTCTCGAAGCAGCATGAAAGCTCGATTCACAGGAACTCTGAGAGAAATGTGCCACCATCAAAGCCCAGAAGCAGCTCCACCTTTCTGTTGTTTACTTCCTTTAAAGGGGCATTATGGAAGTTTGACAGCCAAAACGTGTAGAAATAATACATTTCTTCTTCATACATTCTCCTGTAATGCCCTGGAACAATTTTTTTGGAACAATTTTTCAAGCAAGGGAAGGGAATGATCTGAGCATGCAGGAGGACTGACCCATCATAAACCTTTGTCGGCTGTGCCGAAGAGAAAGGTACAGAACCAAATTATTTAATTAATTAGCTGCGTGTTCTCCTGTCCTCTGGGCCACCCACACCCACACCCGCACACCCACACACACACACCCACACACACACACACGGGACTGTCTCAGCTGTTATTTTCGTTAAGGAGTGTGCACGTACAGCATGCGCGCCTCGTGCACGGGCCTAGTATTGAAGCTGCCGTTACGCTTTTGGCCTGAGGGGGCAATCGCGAGCATAAAAATTCAAAACTCTGTAAAGTCCCTTTAATACTAAGCCCGTTTCTAATGAGCTTTCAGCATTGAGGCATCATCCGTACCTGATTTGTGTCCCCAGTGTCCATCTTCTGCTCGTTCCACGGAGCCAAGCCTGTCTTGAGCCTGGCGATGATGTTCCAGTGAGGTCCTCATCTGCCTATCAACGGAGCTCCTCATGTCATCTGGCCCACACGAGGGTCCTGACAAAGGTGTGCGCTCCAGAGAAGAAGCTTTCTTATCAGTAGGTGGTGCCATGCTGCTAACACTGCGGGCCCCTTGGATACGGCCCTGCCCCTGCCAGGGAGGAGGCTCTGGGGGAGGAGGTAGGTCTGTGTCAAGCAAACTCGTTGTTAATCCCATGACTAGCTCACGTTACAGCTCTATACAATCTTTTAAGGTTTGCACTGGTAAAGGATTTCTAGGGGAAACGTCCTAAAAAGCTCTTTAGATTTTATCTCACCATCTGCACCAGCGTCTCTCCGGTGGGGTGTTGTGCCCTGACTTCGTGGTTTGCGTGTGGGCCTGGTGGCCCTCTGGTGGCCAAGACTGTGTGTGCCGACTGTGCTGCCGTCTGTTGAAAATGGACTGATGGGCCGGGGCCTGTGGGACAAGCCTTTACCTGCAGGAGGAACACAAGGCAGCTGGTTAATAAAGGCATGAAAGAGCCCACGCCCTCACGGCAGAGCCTAGACCACCATCAGAAAAGATAAAGGTTATCAGTCAAGATCTGTAAAAACCTCTGGAAGATAAAGGCTTCTATAAGCAGGAAAGAAAGCTTGAGAAGGAAAAAAATGAAAAATGCCACCCTGATGTTTTGCATTAACCCAAGAAAGCCAGATAAGAGCTAGCTAAGTTTACCTAAAGCGTAAGGAAATACCCAGAGAGTAGCCCTACAGAGCAGCCACCATGCACAACCCATGTGCAGTATCCAAGAGCAGTAAAAGGAACAGGAGCACGATGGGGGGAAAGTATCAGTGGGAATAATTAAAGCAGAGTGTAACAAATGATCTGCCCCGATAGACGGCCCGGTGCAGCGCTGGGTGTCGGGTCTCGGCACACCAACCTCTCTTGCTGAGGCTGGTACCCTCTAGACGGTAGCCTGCTTTGTCTGCAGCAGCCACCAGAGCCTGGGCAAAGCTGCAGTGGGTAAAGATGGAGCCATCGGAGGAACTCCCCAGACTGGACCTATGGCTGGAAAAATTATGTTCTTCCTCCGAGGCCGAGCCCCACCCATTCACCATGGACCCTGTGGGACGGTTTCAGCAAAGGTGTTGGTGAGAATCGGTGAGAAAATGTGGATTACTCTCTTTTCTTCTGCCACAGCCGAGTGTCCGTAACCTTCACAGCGATGTCGTCTTGAAAGTGAACACCTGTGGTGTGATTTCTATCTAGACAAAGATACTGAGTGATCTCAGACATTATTTAAAGCCCTAAATGACTCTGCATTTGCTGCAGGCCTCTTCTCTTCTTGTAGACTTCTGCTGAAAGTCACTCTGTTCTGGCCTGCCTCTTTCATCTTACAAGCACACAAGTTCAACACACACACACACACACACACCAACGCACGTGCACAAGTGAACACACACACACACACACACATGGAGGAATGCACACAGTAGAACAGCAGGACTGTCAATGACTGACTTTGCTCTTCTTTTGATGATGAACAATGAGAGCACCTGTGCGGAGCTACAGAACCACCTCAGGTGACATCTCGCAAAACGGTGCACGGAACGAAACACCTGGTGGTGTGCACAGTTTGCAATATTCAAATTTAAAAATGCACAGCTGTCACAGTTTAAAAATTTGTGGTAGTTTGAAGAAAAGACCGGTGCGCCAACATATATCACTTAGATGGAGCGCTGCGCTTCTCGACTTGCCTACGCCAGACCATAATCGAGTATCTGGGTGGAAAACACACACATAAGGAAGATGCTATATGACTCTTGGCCTATATGCTACTGTATTTCTTCGTGCTTTGATTTTTTTTGCTGCACATAAAAAAGCTGGGCCAGCACTCAGAATATAAAAAAATCAGTCTGCCAATAAAAATATGCCGCTTTGGCGAGCAAAAACACAGAACAGTCGGCTAATGTGACAGCTTTCAGTGGGACTGGTTTGGCAGACTTTGCTTAAGTGGAATGAACCCAAGTGCTCGACACACTCCATCCCTCCCTCACACACACACACACACACACACACACACACACACACACACACACACACACACACACACACACACACACACACACACACACACACACACACACACACACAATGAGGGATGTGACTGAGCAGACTGGCGTAACAGAGAAACTGGGAGGTGTGAGGCTAAAGGTGGTTCAGAAAACAAGAGAGGGACATTAGTTAGCAGGATGATTCATGAAATACAGAATGAGTGGAAGCATTCTGGACAGAATGGGACGTTCACAGTTAAAGGAACAAACTCGCACCAAAACTGAGAGCGTCCCTCACTCACACGGGGCGTCTCGTCAAAATAAACTGTAACACGTTTGAAATTGGGCAGAAAATGAAGGCCGTGGTTTATGTATGCTGGGAAATCCCCCTTAAAGATTTCCAACCTCCCCCGATGTGCGAGTCTGACAGAGACGGTTAAAACTCCACTGGATGGGGCTTCGGGGAATTGCACCCTCAACAGCAGAAGTTGCACCAGCTTTCCACTTCTCTGACGTTCAGTCAGATTAATGGAGACCTCTATGCGGGGTTGCAAAAGGTAGTGTGTCTACCGACACCACCCATTTACACGGCTCTAACTGAAATTCAAGGTACTCGCAGCCCCTTTATTTTCTTTGAATTTCTTTTTTTTAGGAGTTTTTCCTATAAGAAAGACGGCCAGAAAACTCCTGTGGGTCCAATCCTCCCACAAAGAATAGAGACGATAATGAAGTATTGGCAGTGCCAGCCAAAGCACTGAAGCTTCCAAGTCCTCCGGCTCAGCAGAGGAGGAAGACTGCCTCAGCAAATCACATCACAGAACGACTTTTCAGCTGCGCTAACCACCACTTTCTACAGAAGAACCTCTGGAGCATTTCTATTCCCTGGAACATCCATCCAATCAAGAATTTCAGTTGTTTTTTTCTTTTGAAATATAATCACTTTCTAGGTGTCCAAACCAAAGTGTTGCCGACTATTTGATCTTACTCGGAATAAGAGCAACGGACCAAGCCGTGAAGCCTCTCAGGGTCTCTGCACCAACGGTGAAATACCAGTAAACACTACATCACTGGGGGGCGGTAAAAGCCAGGCTGGGTCTGCTGCTGCCTCTAAAACTGATTTACACAGAAGGGAATCGTAATCTGCATGTCGTTAGGCGAGAAAACGACTCCTCTCTGATGAGCACCTGTCTCTACCTGCAGTCAAGAGATGCGACTCGGCTCCTCATAAACCCGGCGAGGCTTTATGGGAGAGTAATCGTCCACAACAGCCTCGCCGCTTTAACAACTCCACTTTACACGACCTATACAAAACCAAGTAATGCCGAGTAATACCTTTATCTCCCTGGCTTAAGAAAGAAATGTCTCTGCAATACCCACCACAACCCGAGGACTTACACTGATCAGTGTAAAGGTAGGCTGGATGAGCTCGCAGCATTGAATTACACTGAAAAAGCATGTGTGGACAATCTGCCTGTAAAAGAACACAAGTCCCCCGCGGAGAAAGCAACTATTTTCTGATGCATCAGCGAGGATGTTTGATTTACTGGCCTTTGGTGGAACATTGGAAACCGAGAACTGTTTCCACATTATTAAAGCAAAGACAAATCTATCAAGCTGCTCTTGACAGGATTCCTGCTCCCAACCCTCCCAGATAGTCTCAAAATGGTGGCCGCAATAAATCTCAGCACTTGTCCCTTTCTGTCCTCTCTTCCTGCGAACCCTGGAGCTGGGTCGGTGGTCAGATGACGAGGTGAAAAGCAGACTTGAGGAGGGGGTTAAAGGAATACTGCTGTCTCCTCAGAGGAGGTGAGGAGCTGGAGAAAAGTCGCCGCTTTAAATGTGTCTAAAAACATCGACAGGAAGTCAAAACCACCGCTCCATCATAGAAACGGTGTTTAAGGCAGCGGTGTTCCACCCTGGTCCTCGAGGGGCTCGGTCCCGCATGTTTTCAACGTCTCTGCTTCAAGCACGCCTGGTTTACATAGTTGAATAGCCTCCTCAGGAGGACATCAAGTGCTGCAGAAGCATGTTAATCAGTCATGAACTTAAGTCAGGTGTGTGGCAGTAGAGAAACACTAGTGTTTGAAAGGGCAACATGGAAAACACGTAGGACGGGGGGCGCTGAGGACCAGGGTTTAGAAACCCGGTTTTAGAGATTTGAGGATTTTGTCAGATAACTTGAGCGTTTCCTCCTGACACTGCTCTTGGGTTTTCCCGTTAAGCCGGGCGTACACTGTGCGACTTTTTCACTTTGTTGAGCCGATTTTCCACTCGTGCGAGAATCCACGAGGTCGGGGCGAGTTTTGCGCTGAGTGTCGTGTAGTGTACAGGGGGTTACGAGAGGCGATTAACACCATGTGACCAGCTACCGATCAGCAATCGTGAGCTCGCACGGACTTCTGGCTTATTTGAAATTTTGCTTGTCCCTCGTGAGGGTGTTGCGCTGTTGAAGCGGCACTGCGAGCGGCTGCGACCCAAAAAGTATCAGAACCGCTCACGGTGCATGCGCAATCCTGCATCAACACCGCTCGCCCGCTGTTTCCCTAATAACACACGTTGTTCGTTTTTGTTTCTACACGTTTTTTTACTCACAAATATTGTCAAGAAAGCGTGTTTGTCATGTTCATGTCAAATTAAACTGATCACAAAACACAGATTTACTTTCTTTATTTCGTTTTCCTCATCCAACCCCCATAAATCCCTGTGTCCTCCTGCAGCACTCCCGAAGGACAGCAGGCAAAACAAGACAAAAAAGTCTGACGTGTTGAGTAAAAACTGCTATTTTTAGCATATTTTTAGGGCCGACGTGTTGCTACCAGACGTGCAGTGTGAGCGCATGACTCGTGAGATCTGCCCTGCGAGGAAGTCGTACAGTTTGAGCTGAAGCTGAGTGCTACGAGTGAAAAAGTCGCACAGTGTCCGCCCGGCTTTAGTCTGTATGAGGACAGCAATCCAGAAGCCCGCTCCGTCGCTGTGGTGTAGCGCCCTTCAGACGTCCCCCCTCCCCAAGTAGAAGGCTATAAAAGTTTTCAGCAGGTTGTAAAAATTGAAATGGTGCCCCTGGTCTGGAATGGAATATGCTGCACATGAAATTTATTTCAAATCTCATTGGGAAGATACGGGTGGCGCTGCATCTGGAGTTGTGTGCCAGTTAAATTGCAGCCCTTCTTCCCCCAGCTTCTACCTCCTCGTCTTTCTCGTTTCCCTCTCACTATACTGTTTAAAATTCATGGACTTTCTTATCTCTATTTCAGATATGATAATTGTAATTCCCAACACTCTGCAACAAAGTGCTTAAAAACTTAACTTCATAAGCAAATTCATGTAAAAAAGATCACATAGGAGTGTGTAGAACATCCACCCGGTTACTGTGCATCAAGCTGCAACAACAGAGGCACTCGGGTGGGTTTTGCTTGATAAAAAGTGTCAGCAAAATCAAATATTCATAGGAGGTTTACATGAAATGACAACCAAACAGTCTTACCTGTCAAAGAGCTGTCCAGGTTGTCTATGCTAGACCCCGGTGTGTGCTCAATACCACGGGGATGCCTGGCTCCGTAGCCCTCATCCTCCTCCTCATCGTTGTCGTCGTCCTCTTCATCAGGCAGGTCAGTCTCCAGATCGGAAACCATTGTGCTTGACACGTAGCCCACCGGTGGAGCAGGAGCCAGAGGAGGGAGAGAGCCTCCCTGGATGTGCCTGGAGGGAAAACATGAAGACATTTTCTAAGAGGAGCCGGAACTAGAATGAAATGTTTTTAGGGCACAGAAAGAAGGTGAAGACAGGAATGCACGTGGGGAATCTGGAGATAATTTTCAGATTTTTGAGAGATGTGCCACGTTAACGGGTGACTTGTTCGACAAATCTAGTGATTCAAAATGTCGCCTTGCGTGCTAACACAATGACCTGCTAATTGCGTCTTGACGATGGCACAAAGGCATGCTCTCTGGGCCCGTCGACACATGGCTGTCACCTCTGCGGCGGCGTGCTCCGGCGACAGCCACATTTGTAAGAGCAGTGCGAGTCTTTGATGTGGTTTTCTTTGGGAATCGGTTGTAATTACCGGCCCTCTGGCGTTGTCAGAGATGCTCTCTAACCAACATAGTCATTACTGGGTAACATGACATCTCCTTCCTGACAAGGTGTCCCAGCCCCCCCTCCCCCTCCCCACACACACCTCCAACAACCCACTTCACTGTTATGAATGAACGCCGGTCCCTCGTTCGCTCTGCGTTGTTGACAGAATGAAGCATGGCCTTCATCTGACTTGCATGAGCACAACAACAATGGCATGCAGAATGTGTAGAGGGAGTAAACAACCACGAGTATGAAATTGTGTCTGTTAGAGTGAGCAAAATATAGTAGTTGCTTTAAGTGGGAGTGCGGGCCCATTAAAACGGAATGATTAATGGGTTTATCTCCACTGTGCACACAGTTGGCACCAGGAATTCTGTGGGACCAGAATAAATCCTGGCAACAATAAACAGGAGCTACAGTACACACGGTAAAACGAAACAGTATACCAACATAAACAGATAGAAAGATGGACAATTATCCAAATTTACCACGTCTGTTTAGCCATGTCCAGTTGGTACGCTCTGGTCAGCTCGTCCAGATGGGCCTGGAGCATTGGCTGCATCTCGTCCCGAGGAGAAGGAGTAAGGGTGGCTGTGGACTGCTGTCCAAATGATACGGCAGCTGGGGAGGAGGCAACCCCTCGGATGGGTGGGGTGGGGACTCTTTCCTCCTCTTCCTCCAGCTCATCCTCCATACCCTGGTGAAGGTATGTCTGCACAGGCATGGGTGGCCCCCAAGTGTCACTCTCGTACCTGAGGTAAAAGAGCAATATCACGGTATGCATCTGACGGTCATTGCTGCTCGGTCCTAAAGACACAACGTGTAGATTTTAACGTCAATCTCCGGAAATATCCATTAAAACGTTGAAAATGAATTAAATGCTGCCCAGTTGTCGAAAAATATTGGCGGCTTCATTACATATAACCATGAAAATGTCTTCTAAAAACATGGGAGCGGGTCCAAGTCTCTGGGCGACATCATATTAGACGCCATGTTGCTTCTGCGGAAGCCCGTGAGGACAAAATGCATTTACTGATTTGTAACAAACGGTTACAAAACTTTCACCACTCATAAAAGTTGTTGTTTAACATATTTACACATTTTGCCGGAGGTTGCGCTACCAGGTATTTTTGCCCAAATGGCCAATTATTCGCAAGGTCTTACTTGAACACAAAATACCACTTGCTTACAATGCTTTAGGTATGTACTGCCCACTATTGCCAGGGTAAATACACACGGTCACTTCAAAGGTGCGTTTTGTAAGAATGAAGAAAGAACAATATCCTGTGGTCAAATTTGGTTACTGCACCCAATTTTTAAAACACGAGAGACTTTCTCCTTCCTGTTCGTGAGTTTCATGACTTTTGCCATTTATGGTTTCTAGATGATGAATGAAGATGAGTCGTACTCTGTACGTTGATTAGTAGAAACATATACGTATTTCACTCTAATACTAAGTATTTGGTAATTAATGAAAGTAGCTTTAGACATTTTTAGAGCTGACTATTTCACCGTTAGCATTGTTAGCTCAAAGTAATCCTCTAGCCTTTTTTTTTACCTGATATTTGAGTAAAACAGAAAGATGCCGTGTCTTCTTGGGGGCACAAGAGATAACTGCTGGGTCGCTCTTGTTTACTGGCTTCAGTTCTTTAAACAACTCCGGAGCTTTTTTCTGGCCAATGTCAAATTATAAATGCTGGCGCTGAAACGTTAGCTCGGCGCAGACTCTGCAAAACTCGCAAACTCAGACTGTAAACAATGACTATGTCCCTCTTTAGCTTTTTTGAAAGGACAAAAACGGACACGCCCCAGACTGCTGAGAAACAAATCTGTTTTGGTGTAACCTTCCTTCCAACGCGATTGAGACGTCAAACTGTTTGGTGACTTTTTTCCACTGTAGAATTCTTACATATTGCTCCTTTTAGTATTAGATTTTCCTTTCTACAATAATCAGTCCAAACATGTTGGTATTGATTTGGAACACTCTGTTCTGGGCTGCGCGACCTTGTCTAACTTCAGTAAAGATTTGTTATACGGCAGCCCCGCCAGGCCTCACTTCCTCATAGCTGTGCTTATACATGCTGAAATAATACCACCCATAAAGAAAATGTTCATTAAAGAAATTTGTCGGTGCACACTCCATAGGACATAACTGTTTTAATCTGCTGCCATTAACAGCAGCCTGAGATTTACAGAGCAGAGGACTCTTCATTTGCCAGATTGCCTATTAAAGCAGATGACTCTCCCAGACTGGAAATGGAGGTGAGAGGACGTAACACCGATACCCCCCCCCCCCACCCACCCACCAACGAGAGGGACGCTCAGAATCACTTAGATGAGCTGCTGTTAGTATAGACTTAAAGTGTATGAGCTTCTATTAGATCCACTTCACTAATTGAAATATTGAAAAGCATCAGGTGACAAGAGGAGTTTTCTTCATCGCTTCTGCACATTTGATCTTTATGGCAAGGAAATAAACCATCTGTGCCTAATCGTATAAGCTATAAGAGACTGTATTTTCTATTTAGTTTTTCAGGGAGACAGCCCAAAACAAAAATAGAAATGGCAAGGATTTTGATGTGCACCTATACGAGGCTGCCTGTGGAACACACACTTCTCTGCAGCAGCACAGCAATTAGCTATAGGGAAGGAAAAGCGGAGACTGTTATTTTTTTTTACAGAAATGTATCGTGCATGTTCCAGCTAATAAGAAACAAGATCTGAGATTTACTGCTGAGACACTCAGAAGAGGAACTGCACACACTGAGAGCTCAGTTTCTGTCCCTGGAAGGTGCAGTCAGGTGGCATTATGGTTGTTATGAGAAGGAGACGTTAGATTATTTTACAAAATTAGCACAGACAGCGAGTGAAGGACTAAACTGGATGCAGCTGAAGTTGTTAAACCCCAAGAACTGCAACCCTTCCATGTGGAAGTTCTTACATGAGGCCAGACAAGGAAGAAACTTCATTTTTGAAATGAACTTACTAGCTCAGTGTTTGGATCAAATTGTTTAAAGATAGTTTTTTTAAACTTTAAACTAGTTTTAACATTGATCTCAGTGATTGTTGAGTTAGAAACTTGACACCATTCTGTAGCCCTCTTACCAAGCGGTGTGGAGCGGGTAGGTGTCCAAGGGTAACGCTTTAAGGCTGTTAGCTGTAATGCTAGCAGCTACATTTTTCAGTTCACCAATCGTCAATAAAAAGCACAAGAAGAAGAAAAATGAGAAGCTGTTTCTGTTGGCTTCATGGCGGAGCCTAAAAGTAAGAGAGTAATGTCTTTGGAGGTGAAGCAAAGAGCTAAAACCAGAGTGAACATCGGCACGGCCTACGGTAGTTTGAGGGATATAAAGGAGGCTACAAAATCACAGACTGATGGTGACCTGGCTTTGTTGTGAGTGGACTTGTAAGTAATAATATATTTGTCCAACAGTGTGGATCTTTTTTACTTTGTGGTTTATTTTAGTATTAGTTGGCTAATGTTAGTGTTAGCTTGTTGCTAGCGCTAGCTACAGCAGGCTGCTGCAGGGTTATTTATGACCATTGTAATTCCACTTTCAACCAGTAGGGCAGAGGAGCAGGAAAATGCTCTGTATTATTAAAATTAACATCTGTTTAATTCATGAAATATCTTTTATTTTAAATTATGAACTGGATTTAGTGAGAAAATTCAGAAAAAAAAGGATTTGGGTTTGTAACGGAATGAGATGATTGTTTTCCACCTAAAAGTCATTTCCCCCTCTCCTCAGCAAGAACTAATCTACATGAGATGTTGCTCAAGGTCATGCATTTGCTTCTAAACTGCTTCTTTCCAGCCCAAGAGAAGAATGAAGACAAAGGACTCTTTCTATTTAATAAATCAAAGAACTCTATTTTTAATAAAGCTAATCAAACAAAGTGTTTGTCAATAATAAAATGTGAACCAATTTGTGAAATGAAAATATTATTTACTTTATTATAATCCTATAGAATATAATAAGTAATATGACTTTAAATGTTTCCACTAGAGACTGATCACACGTAGCGTTAAGACATGACACATTGCTTTTACTGATCCAATCAGAATCTGCCAGATCTGACGGAGGCGTGGTTTTGGTGGTGCTTGGTAAATCCGTCATCTTTTCATTTGACCATAAACCAAAACATCTGAAGTATAAAACTATGCCCACGTCATCTTTAACCCCAGCTCAAAGCGTTCTAGAGAAGTGTCGGAGTGGCCAATCCGTAACTTTCCTCTTCAGCCAAAAGAACCAACGACAAGCTGGATAAAATCTGTTGCATTTTACCAACCAAGCAACGGTTCCTTTCAGAATAAAAGTTTAACTCATTGACCCTGCAGGTCCATCTGATGCTGTCAACCAACTGTCGCTTTTTACCTGGAGACAATCCAAAGACTAGTCTGCCGTATTGCTGACGCTGTTTCATCGGCTCCGGTACCGAAAGAGAGGTTCAAGGACCTGGTAGTCTGGATCTGTACGGAGGTCTCATTCTACGGGTATGTATGGAGTGAAAAGATGGCGTCTTATGTGTTTATGAATCTCCGAATCAAAGCTTAGCGCGAAGACATCACCTTCACTCCCATCAGAACTAATCGTTTCGCCGGATTTGCTGGTTCTGAACAACATTCCACACTATACCATTCTGCGTCTCATTCACCTTAGTTACACCATACATTTAGTGTTAAAGTTAGTCTAGTTTTAATTTGTTTAGTAATAAATCGTTAAACTTTTAAAACTTGACTCTCTCTTCTGTTGTCTCTAAATTAATACGAAGTGTTGCATAATCCCTGCAATAAAAAGTTCCAATCTTCTGGTTAAAAGTACCCAAAGATCCACAAGATTGATTTCATATTTATTATGGAATTTCATGTCTTATGGTTCATTAAATAGATGTGAAATTAAACCTTTACAGGTTAAACCATGGTAAATTCCATATTTGATGCACTTACAACTTGAAGTTTCTGTTGTTCTTCTAGCTTTATCTAGCTTTATTAGTCCCAAGATTCAATATTTTATCAATAAATCCCAGTTAAGTTTGTATAGCATAAAGATATATCGTGTACCAAGCTACAAAAGAAACTCGTGTCTGTGTTGTGGACATCAGCAGACATACCCTCCTCCTTCGTGGTGCTCGTTGGGATAAAGGTCCATCTCAGTACCAGGCAGCGGGTGAACAGGAGGAGGGGGAAGGGGAACATTGGCCCAGCTGGACCCATTAGCTTTAGTGGGTTTAGAGCCAGCCTTGGTTTTTTTCTTCTTTCCTCCCTTTCCGCCTACAAAAAGGAGATCATTCATTTAACAAAAAAACACAATCACTGAAAATTAGATTTAATCAGAAAGTCAATTAAAATCTAATATACAAGTGGGATAGCATTGCAAATAACTGTAGCTGCTTTTGGCATGTGATAAATGTGCATTCTGGAGAAACTCAATTTGGAGCAAACATGCTGCTTAGATTACAAATCCATTTGCACTCACTTCCAGCATTCCACCGGAAAGTCATACACAATTTCAAGCACAAGATTTCAATGGGCTCTTGCCTGTCACAGCTTGCATAGAAAATCTCAAGGTTGCCTGATGAAAAGCATGCTTGCATTGATTGATTGGCTGAAAAGCCTCAAATCTCCATAGAAACAGAGGGGAACGACGGTTAATGCGACTGAGGAAGACCTTTGAGCTCCACCCATCCCTCAGTGTCCCCTTTAACACCGGGCTTTGGGTTCCACAATGAAATATCTCACTTCACAGCATCATTATAATGAATGGCTTGTGTAGTGTCAGTATGTCCCTAATGGAATTCACTGAGTCTATTACTACTTTCATTTCTTTTATTACACCGGAGAGCCGCTAACCCCATCTATTTCTACTCATAACCCTCCAACACCAAATTCTCCTCTGTCACATCCATCTTTATAAATCTGCCAGCCGGGTCAATACTAAGTTTTATACGATTTGGTCACTGTGGTAGAAACACTTTTATTTTCTTTAGAAGACATTTGACTTCAATCTTGAATCTTGTTTCAGGTGGAGGTACACAGTAAAAAAAAAAAAAAAGTTCCCAAAGACTGAAGTTCACTTGCAGAATATTTACTCTCATCAGCATCAGGTTATCTAATAATTGTAATTTTTCCTTAAGGATTTTTGGTTGTAGTTGTAATTCAGTATTCCCCCCCCCTGAAAATAGAAACTATTACCTCTAAAGGGCTAATATTAATGTAAACTAAAAAGAATAATAAAAATATTGATAAAAAACAGACCTTAGCTGCTTATTTTTGATTTATATCAATAACATTATGGTAACAATTAGGAAATACATCACATAGTGACTTATTTTTAAATTGCTATTTTTGTCAAATATAATTTCCCAAGCTCTGGGAAATTTCGGGGTGGGGGGTGGGGGGGGGGGGTCGTTGGAGAAGGCGTTGGAATGCATCCCCTAGGGGGCCTTTTGGGGGTACTTCATGAGTATGGGGTACCAGGCCCTCTGATACAGGCTGTTAGGTCCCTGTATGAACGGTGCCTGAGCTTGGTCCATTCCTGGTGAGTTGGACTCCGCCAAAGCTGCCCTTTGTCACCGATTCTGTTCATAACATTTATGGACAGGGTTTCTAGGCACAGCCAAGGTGTGGAGGGCATCTCTTTTGGTGGCCTGAGGATCATGTCTCTGCTTTTTGCAGATGATGTGGTCCTGTTGGCTTCATCAGAACGTGATCTCCAACTCTCATTGGAGCGGTTTGCAGCTGAGTGTGAAGCAGCTGGGATGAGAACCAGATCCTCTAAATCCAAGACCATGGTCTTGAGTCTGAAAAGGCTAGAATGCCTTTTCCGGGTCAGGGATGAGGTCGTGCCCCAAGTGGAGGAGTTTAGGTATCTCGGGGTATTGTTCACGAGCGAGGGAAAGATGGAGCGTGAGATCGACAGGAGGATTGGTGCTGCGTCTGCAGTGATGCGGGTGTTACACCGGTCTGGTCTCGAGCTTTGGGTAGTGACCGAAAGAATTAGATCGCGGATACAAGCGGCCAAGATGAGTTTTCTCCACAGAGTTTCTGAGCTCTCCCTTAGAGATGGAGTGAGATGCTCGGTCATCCGGGAGGAGCTCATAATAGATCTGCTGCTCCTCCACGTAGAGAGGGGCCAGTTGAGGCGGCTCGGGAATCTGGTCTGCCTCCTGGACACCTCCCTAGTGGGGTTTTCCGGGGACGTCCAACTGGGAGGAGACCCAAGGGAAGACCCAGGACACTCTGGAGGGACCATGTCTCTCAGGTGGCCTGGGAACGCTTTGGGATTCCACTGGAGGAGCTGGGGGAGAAGGAAGTCTGGGCCTCTTGGCTTAGGCTGCTGCCCCTGACTCCGGATAAGTGGCTGAAAATGGATGGATGGATGGGAAGTAAAGGGGAAAATATGATGTCCTTTCAGCCATTGTGTCTCCATACAAAGTCGTCCCTTACAGAACTTTAAAACATCAGCGTACCGTGACCGTAGCTTTGGTCGGACAAAGTGCGCCATAATTTATTCTGCCATCATATTTCTTCTGTACCGAGCCATTTCTGAGCACGTACACCCAGGCAGGCGCTCGATTTGTCCCTGAAATGGTGCTTTCAGGCTGGCTCAAGTGAATTTTAATAGTTTATTTCTGTCCTTAATAGTTTATTAAGGCTTAATAATGCACTAATGTTAATGAAGGGACCCGTATAGTGACGTGTTACCAAATTTTCAAATATATATTTGAACAAATGGAGATTAGAATAAAGAATACAGAATTTTTGGAGCCACCCCATGTCGATGTGAAAATGAAAGATTTTCAGAATGATGTTGCTGTTGATGCTGATCATTAACCGTGTGCCTTTTATCCTGATCTTGCCTTCATTAATTTTTTTTTGTGGTGAAATTGATAAAAACAGAAAGGAAATAGTAAACAAAACTTTGGGGGAGAACCTTTTACCATCTGTATTGTCATCTGTCACAGTGGAGCCATTTCCACTGTCCAGACTCGTGACAGGCCCTACGTTTTTGTTTGATGCGTCGGTCAGCTTAAGGACACGGTATCCATATTGAGTAACCAACACAATTTAGCAGTTAGTGTAAAACAAATTCATGTTTTTCTTTCTGAAACATGAAACAAATTTCCCCTTTGAAGAAACTGTGGAGATGTATTTTCCAATATTTGCACATGCTGTATGAATTCTTGGAAGAAAGAGTTGCCTTCAGAAACAACTTCAGGCTGGCGCCACCAGCTACACTAAACCAGATTTGGAAATATCTGCTGAGCATATTTGTAACTGTCAAATGTTGGCTTCGCCTTTCCTGCCAAAGGCCTGAAAAATACATCTTGTGGAATGAAACATCATGAAATCTGATGTAATTTGATCAAAGAACTTCACCCAAGCACAGTCACAAGTCCATCACTGTCATCAAAAGCAGCTAACAGTTACAGCGAGCTTCATTCATATTGATTTTTTTCATGAGAGCTAAACAGCAGAGAAATACCAAACGGTGTCCTGGCTGGACTAGGGTCCAAGAACATCTGTTTTTACCTATTTCTGTAAAAACTTTTTGGTCATTTTTTCTCTTTCTTTCAGTAAAAGTTAAAGAAAATAATTTTAAAAAGCCTGGTGGTACGCGTGGATAGAGGTTGGTGTCAGAATAAGATTAATAAAGAAAGGAAGTAATAAGAGAAACAACTGTAAGCCCAAGGCAGAAGGCACCATGGTGTAAGTATAGTCTGAAAGTAATTGGGTTTTCTAATCGCGCCTCTGGGCCATGCTTGACTTTTGCTGGTAAATGGTGAGCCGACGTGATTGTTCAATCATCCCCAGTCCCTCTACACAGGACCAGCCATCAATATTGTAAATGAGCCTCTTCTGGGAACGGATGGTCTGGCACCAGAACGACAACAGCTCAACCCAAATATGAAGTATAGACGAGCTGTGGCTAGAAGCTACACAACTATTACATGCTCGTGTCCTTTTATGTAACTGTGATTCGTCTTCAAAAAAGAGCTGATGCTAAACATAGACTCGGCTTCTGGTATTTTTAATCGAGGTTTGGGCGCTCCCAGCCTATAACTTCGGGCCTGAACTGCTTCGAGTTCGTTTTGTTTTCGTTGTTCGCCTCCGTACTGAAGGGAGAAGCCACAGAGCAGACTCTCTAAGAAAAAGCTACACGGACAGATCAGATTTTTGAGATGGAAATAAGTCATATGCACTGGAAAAAAGGGTCGGCCAAAAAAGGAGATTTCGTGTAGTTTAATGACGCAAATTTTCTTTAATTTTTTTGCATGAAGTCAAAGAAAAAGTAAAAAAAAAATTTGTTTATGTCAATTTTACTTGTGTTAAGAATTTTGATTTTATAAAGTTTAGTTACATCTTACATAGAAATTGTATTTATGTATTTGATGACTACTGTGGCCAAGAATCTTGGTTTTATTGCACCATGGACATGAATACATAAGCTGTTTTTACAGGACCATAGCGCTTGCAAAACGGGATTTGCCGTGGCTCCCTGGGGAGGATGAAGGTCGTTTATAAGATCAGACCGTGGCGGTAATGTGGCGCAATCGTGGCAATTTTATAAAAGATTAGGTGATGGCGGCATAAAGGGGGTATGGGGGCGGTCTCTGCACTGCTGCAGACTTCCGTTTATCTTGGACATAACTTGCTTTTTATTGCGATTGAAGCTGTGATCGTTACATTTTTTTTAACAAGCAGCTCCTAAAGGTGTCTGTCCCCATCAGTCCCTGTGCAGACTCTGGCGATCTGAGCTTCAGCTCTAACAGAGAGGCTCGTGGAGCGCTGCGGCGCTCCAGTGTGCCATCTCAGCTGATTTTGTTCAAAAAGCAAACCTTATTGCCTGTGTTTACTTTCATTTTCAATAAATTTGCCAGCCGGAGCTCAGCAATAGCTCCCCACGTCATCATATAACAGACCATTACCACAATATTACTACTAGGCGAGGCGGAACGAATGCCGCAAAATTCGCGCAAACGCCATGCCGCGTTTATAGACATACCATTGCGGTAATATTATGCCGATTTGCCGGCATCGTGCGTCTTATAAAAGAGGCTGTGTAGACTACCCACTGGACAACACGTCACTGCCATATTGGGTGGGTCCCTCACGCTCCAACCCAACTGAAGTCGACGCAGAGTGAGCAACTACACCCATTTTTGTACAGCCTACGCTTGCAACAACCGGAGTAATATTGAAAACAGAACATGTGGGATTACTATTGACTTTTCTTTTCCTTACTCTGTTTTTTCATCTTTCTCTACTCTACTCTTTTACTCTTCATTGATACGACCCAACAATCGGAGGGGAGTTCTTGAGTGACATGCGGCGGCCCGTGCACTGCCAGTGAATCCCTAATCCAAACTGTTTCGGTCAATGGACTGATTCAGGGGGATCTCACTGAGTTACATCTACTCTATCTACTCTACCTGTTAGGATTTTATGTTATATATTTATATTATAACTATCATGCCATATGTGTGATTTTGTGAGAAAGCATAATAAAATGTGTTTTTTAGTTTGGTAAGCATCTTCCTCAGTAGAAATAAATGCACTGGGGCAGATGGAGACCCATCCAAGATGGTGGTCCGCTGCTCCGCCAGCTCCAATAGGCAGCCCCACCCCATGGGTTGTCTGGTTTATACGACGTATGTGGTGTTTCCGTCTTTTTTCTTCTTCAGCCTAAATGGCACACGGGGGGTTTTGCTGCCTACGTACGGTTTACTGGAGCTGCTTGTTTTAGGGTTACACTCACTACATTTGATTTTTGTTTAACCATTTTGATAACTAACAGTTGGAATTTCATAAGTTTTAGTTAGATTTTATATAAAACGTTTAGCTGGTGTTTACTGGGGCCAAGAATATATTTTTTAGAGTGTGTGTTTGCATTTATCTAAAGGTTACAAGTTACACAACGAGGTGGGATGCAGCATGTATGAGATGCGCTGAAGCACAAGGTCACATGAAAACGAAGGTCTGGGTGAGCGTGTGGAGGAGCAGGAAGTCTTCAGGGTCTCGGACTGCTACAGAAAACACCAGATACCTCTTCCTCCCTACACTAAGAAATGTTTTAATGAGCAGCCTCATGTCCCCAGCGGAGATCCGTGCTGTCATGAAAGCTGCTCTATTTCTGTTCCTTTTCATCCTCCTCTCCTCCTTCAGACCTGGCATTCATTATTCCCTCCATCTCCTTAGAGGGCGAGCAAAGCACTTTAACTTTACACTCCCCCACTCCTTCACACGCTGACTTTTTACTTTGGTAGAACTCGGCATCAAAGCTAGCTTGGGCTAATTCAGATTCCTTTTGCTGCTGTGAGCCACAGCACATGGTTTATAACACAAGTTCATTAATTTGGTTGGGTTGCATCGTGTTACAACACGACTTAAACACGTTTAAGAAGAGGGTGTCCAAACCAGAGGATTTTTACAGCACTTTTATAAAATGATATAAATCTATCTGTAACTTTTGGGAGGTAAAAACAGCTATTTGACTTAATCAAAAACACCTTGTTTTTGTCATAAATATTGCAACACCATGTCATTACAGGAGACATAACATACTTTTAAGTTATTCCTTTTTGCACCTAAATCCTTCAGTTGGGGTCTAAATACAGTGGAATTGCAGTTCTTTGGTCTGATTTCCTCAGTATTGTTGCTCTACAGACCCCCATCTACTAGCCTAGTGAACCAGTCCAAATTCTTGCTTTGCAAAGTTTGGTCTAGGAATGCTCCACTGGAACCTCTGCAGCCCCCAACAGAATTCTGGCTGGCCAATCACAGCTCTCTAGAGGGGTTTCAAACACATAAAGAGCTGTGATTGGTCCATAATAGTGGGCCAATCAAAGTGCTCTATCTGCTGAGTGAACAAATCACAGAACTTTATCTGCTCTGTGGGCCAATCAGGGCACTCTATATGCCTGGTGGGTGGGATGATGCAACAGAGTGAAACAAGATGGCGACAGCTCGTTTGAAACTGCTTTTACATCAATTTGACTATTAGAACTTAGGCTTCATCAGAATCAGGAGCAGATAGATGTATTTAAGTGCTTTTTTAAAGAAAAAATTATGTGTTTTCTCCTTCTTCAACTGCGGACCGCCTCATTTACCGATAGCTGTTGCGGTGAGTATGTCACATTCATTGTCCAGTAGCATGCGGAGATCATTTGAAAGACAACGGTAGAACCCGCCCCACAACCGAGAGCCGTCAGTGGAGCGTTGTCAGACTAAATAATACGTTTATTTAGTCTGGCTTGCCAGGCTACTCATCCACCCCTGTTCTGGGGAGAGTCTTGAGAATGAGCCGTTTTTGGGTACTGTCTCTTTAAATCTGGAGAAGGAGCTATAAACTCCGCCCCCCTCCACAGTGCAGACCTGTACTCTCCTCCCCCAGTCGGGCTTTGTAGTTCTACAGAGAAATCTTTATTTAGCGTAGCAGAAACGTTATATTAGCATTTTTAAAACGTGGGGAGAGTTGTTCATCAAGCTGTTTCAAGGCTGCTAACTCTCTCATGCATTTGTCTGTAGTCACACACACACACACACACACACACACACACACACACACACACACACACACACACACACACACACACACACACACACACTACTTTTTTCTTCTGCTTTTTATTAGCAGTAGTGTCATCAGCCTCTGGGTTTTAAAAACCGCCACACCACCCTTCCTTAAAACAAGGAACAGTTCTGAGCTGTGCGTGGCTAAAATAACCAGACATTCTGCAATTTTCCAATAGGACTACAAAAAATCTTAGCGAGAAGAAAAAATGGCAGATTGGCTCTGTGTTTTGCCAGAGGGCCATGACCATATTTGGTAGTTATCGTGACGACATAAATTTCTGATGCATTAGATAATTTGAAAAACTGAACGGGTGGACAAATATGCCCAAAACTTAATTGTTAAATATCTAAATAGCAACTCCAGTGAATAATATAAGCCTTTTTAGCTCACTTAGACACTTAAAATGTGAAACACATTGTGTTAATGGACAAAAAAGTGGGGTTCTCATGTTATGTCCCCTCTAATGAACTCGTTAGTTGTTTAGCAAATGGGTGCCAAAGTATGTCATTCAGCAGGTCATTGGGGGTTTACAGCAAAGCTGAGCTTGATAAAACCTAAGATAAAACATTAGGATTTCATGTTTTCAGCTTGAGAGTTGCTCACATAAAATTGGGTTTTATACATATTTTTCTGTACCTTTCCTGTTCATAAATAATAATAAGAGATAATAATAATAATGAAAGTCAATTTTTGAAAAATTCCAAACATCAGAGACTAATTTTACATTTGGAGATTGAGCGTATGTTTTTTGTTTCCCTTCCTTCTATGTCAGGGCCTATCCACAGCGCTGCAGTAACCTGCACACCTTTACGGCACGAGCCCTTTTCCAGTCCACCGTGTGGCAGAGCCCTGAATCAGACGCCAGTTAAGGCAGCGACTGCTAACGACAAAAGAGGAGAGTGGAAGGGAGGCAGGCTGAGGGCTTCCTTGGTGCCCTATAAATGACATTGTAACTCTCCCAACATGGGTTTTAGTGTAGTCGTCCACCATTAGGGGACGCGGGAGGAAAAGGGAGGCATGTCTGCCACTTTACCCAGCCAAGCATCTCTAATGGTGTCTCGGGAACTAGTCCACTCTGTCTGAAAGACTCCCTCTGCCCCTGCTCCTGTCTGCTCACTCACACAGCGAGAGACGATGACCCGCCACGGTGGCAGAAACCCAGCCTGAGCTCCTCTAGCCACATTCAGACTCGACTGCGTTAGAATTCCTCTATGCTCCGACAGGCTGCCAGCTGTTATCATATATCACAACATTGAAACACACAACAGAAACAAACACAACCACTCAGAAGTGGGAAACAAGTGAGGACATGTAGAACAATCAGCTGGACGCAAGGGGACAGCTGAGGGAACTTCATCGGTGGGGGTGGGGGGGGGGGGTGTTGATGAAAATGTCTTCCATGTCAGGTCTGCACATGCAAATAACAGATCAATAAAGCAATTAAGACATCAGTCAATCATAAAGCTGGGTTGGGGAGCAGCGTGTCCCACACTGCTTTAATCTCCGCCGCGTGAACCAACCTGAGAGGCTGCCGCTTCGCTCTGAGCTGTTGTGAGAGCTGGTGGTGCTGAAATCTTGTGATTGGTTGTGCGGGAGTCTATTAGACAATCCGTCGGCCAATCGGTAGTCGGGAATGAAAAGGAGGGCTACAGTGGGGGTTAAAGGGCAAAAATCACAGTGGCGTCAGGTGATTGGCAGTTAGCACAAGCACATGCAAACATGCAGTTAGAGCATTGAGCAAGCGGGATAAATCAAGCGACGTAGACTCAGCGAAACGCGCCTGACCTCACATTTCAGTCACTTCCTGATGTGTGAGCAGCAGGAAATGCACGCTAGACTCACCGGCTTTGATGTAAAGTTGAAAAACATTTTTGTAATCTGGACTTTTTCGTTCGTTCAAGTTAATAAAGATTTAACTACATTTCTGAGAAAACGCTGGACAAAATGAAAAAGCTGAGATCATAGGCTGCAAAGCAGGAAGATGCTAAATCCCACTTCCTGTTTCAAATCTAAGGTGAGTAAATTTATTATTGGAAGGAAAAGAATTTATTGGCGATTCGTCATAAACTACAGGAGGAAAACGCCATTAAAACTCTGAACGGAGGGGATTAAGGGCTTATCTACGCTATCATTCATGGAAGTTTATCCAACCTTGAACTGAAACCCAAATGAGAAATTCTGGCAAAAATAAAAAAACTCAGGAACCCCCTCCCTCCCCCCTGAGGTCAGAAAGGCTTCCCAGATGATTCGTGGAAACGTTCCGGAACCAAACGGCCGTTTTCTTATAAAAACTTTCAATCACCGACAAAAAAACAAAGCTTTGAGGAGGTTGATGGTAAAAAGGTTTAGCTAAATCTACACCGGGCTGCTGACCCCTTCACTCCCGACACGCCTCCACGGAGTGACTTACTGTTGTTGCAGGAGTTTTTGTCGGGCAGAGAATAGCCCAGGTTGGCCATTTCCTGCTTAGCCTGCAGCGAGGCCTTCCACTGGGCATCGGGCAGGTCCACGGCCAGCTCGTGGATGCTGCTGGAGTGGAGAATTTGAGTGGTGGCATACGGAGTGGCTTGGGAGGTTTGACCAGGACTGCTGTAGTTGGCTTTGGTAGTAAAGTCTATGCTGCTGTAGATGGCTCCATCGGAGAGCATGGTGCCCGTCTTATCCCCTTGTCCAACGGGAAGATCTGTGGGGAAAACCAAGGGAATTTAATCCTTCTTGCTCTCGTTTTCAAGGTACCTTCTGTTTCAAATTAAAATACTGCATTAATGTGCGTGTGTGTGTGTGCGTGTGTGTGTGTGCTAACAGAAGGGAGGAGATGGAAAGAGCAACCAGGCTCTCCTAGCGCTTGGTTTGCATGCCCACTGAAGGGGAGATGATGTAGAGCCGCGGCGGAAGTGTCCACATCTGCGGCAGTCAAGCTGCGTCTGTCCTTCACGACTGGCTGCTCAAGACCATCCTTTCAAACCCCCCCCCCCCGCCGCCTGTCTCTCTCCTCACACCTGAAGTATCTGAAGTATCGGCAATGACACCACGCTGGACTATCTGCCATCACTCAACCTGGCGACAGCAAAGTCCCCTGCCGTTAATGCTCACGCCGCCTTCTGACGTGATGTATAAACACGTCCACAGACATGAAATATGCTCGTATGCACGTGTTTTATATGCATACGCGGACAGAGAAGAACAAAAATAAAGCTTTGGTTGAAAAAAGACAAGTTTTTAGCTTTTCTCCTCGAGCAAACCTGGGCCATCGGGGCACTTACCTCCTCGAGCAAAGTTACTGAGGTCGTTCGGTCCCCCGGAGTTGCTGTTGACAGGCAGGCTGGTGGCTGGCCAAGAGTCTGCTAACCAGGGGTAGCCTGGGTCACTGGCGTTGAGCAGGCCCGGCCTGCTGAACGCAAAGAGAAATATGGAAATAAACAGAAAACTGTTGTTTGAACCACATCAGGTCTGGATTTTCACTCAACTTTCAAACAAAGAAAATGAAACATGTGAGTGTAATCAAACATGGTACACAGTAATGTGTGTGTGTGTGTGTGTGAGTGTGTGTGTGAGCTATGCTTACAAAAAAGCTCCAGAACTGAATTAAACACACAGATACATCCTCTCCTTTTTACAAAGGTGAAATTCCTTTAGGCCAAAGCAGCTCACACACACACACACACACACACACACACACACACACACACACACACACACACATCCCCCCCCCCCAAACATACACCCCCCCTTCTGCCCCCCCCCCTCTCTCTCTCTCACATCCACTCAGTTATTCTACTCAGTTATTCATGCAAGAGCAAACTGTGGAGACACCAATGCATGATTTTTGCCTTCCACATGAAATTTCTTATTCGTTAGCGTCTTTTACATTTGCGCTGCATTTTCTTATTTACACCTTGTGGTGATGTCCAGACGGGTTAAGTCTTTATCTGACTGGGGGGTGGGATGCCTGAACACAGGAGAGGGAGGTTCCACTTAACAGGTGTTGTGTCCCTCATGAGGGGAAGGAAACCATAAAGGCAGCCATCAACATTTTAACCTGCCATGGGTGACTGCTGGGAGGTCATTAGGGACATGTTTCCGTACAATAACGTCTGAGGCTGGTTGCCATGGACGACGCAGATGGGGTTAAATGGGAATGCATCCAAATGCCTTCATGGGTTTGTTTAAAAACACAGCACTTGCCAGTAAAATGGACTGAAATGCAAACATAATTAAGTATTTGTTTGCCTCAGTAGACCAAAGATGAACCAAGGCTATCCGAGCAAATAAAAGTCTCTCACATAAAATATTTAAAGTATTTTTTCCTGCTATCTATTAGCCGTGCTGTGTGGAGCGTGTTACTGGGAAGTGCGCTCTGAGAAGCTGAGCAGCCCGGTACGCTAGCAGGCTGCTGCTCTGATGGGGCTGATTGTCTGAGCTCCATCGTGGTGATGCGTTGGCTCTGAGGGTCCAGGACAGAGTCAAGCCCCGAGGACAAGGGCAGGTAATGGGTGTGCTGCAGTCACTCTCTGCCTCAGCCACCGCTTCTAATGAGAAAAGCTGCTCCACCAAAGGAGGAGTCCAAATGAACTGCAGTGCTGGAGAGCTAAGAGCCCTCGCTGTGGTTCCTGAATGCCAAAGCAGGCCCTCGGGGGAGACAAGTCATCCAAATTGATGGTTGTGCATCAGACACGTGCACATTTATAGAGCAATACATCTCTCCCTGTACCTCTACCTCTGTTTCTGGCTGACATGTTGCACCACCGCCATCATTCTTTCTTACCATGCCATATTTTTCTGACCCTATTTTCCTTTATTTTCCCTCTGAACAGCTCCACCCAGTTTTTTTTTCTTCTTTGTTTTCGCTCTCATCTCTTAACATCTGTCACACAGAGAGCTGCAAAAACACTTTTCTCAATCACTCCAGCACGGTACCAAGCTGAAAAACAAAAACAAATTAAAGAGCAAGTCACTCCAAATCAACATTTTTTTGCTGATAAACTATATAAACGAGTGTCTGATCGTGCTGTAGGCAAGTGTAGTGAATAACTCGGCATTTTAGTTCATCTTAGTTCAAGTTTAAATATTCTGCCTAAAACTGTCAGCGATGCACCGTCGTCAGGTAAAAACTCAGCACTGCATTTGAATTTAAATCTGCTATCGCTATTGGCTAAGAGGTACACTATGATGTTAGATGGTACATTATGATGTCACAATGTCGTGAGTGTGTGTATTTGTTAGTGGCTCCGCCCTCTCGGTCCGCTAGGCAACAGCATTTGTTGCATTTTTCAAACAGCAAGTGGGAGTGGAGTAAGAATCTGGTAGGGGGTGACTTGCTCTTTAAAGAACTAAACAAACACACATGACTGAACAAACTACCGTTTTCCGACCAAAACTGCAATTTCAGAAAACGCGACCATGTGACCCTGGATCTAGTGACAACATTTTTACGCATCCTGGGATTTTCTCGGGTTTTAAAAGTGTCACGGCAGAAGCAGTGAGTGCCTTTAGAGGTGGGGGGATGCGGTGCATTTCGGGGAGACAGAGAGGTCGATTCTCCCACTTCCTGAAAGGCATTTACCGTAGTAAAGCTACGTGGAGTAGAACGGACAACCTCTCTTCTTGTAAAACTGTTTGAATTATTCTGATTGCACAAACATTTGCAGAGGTACGGTAAATCAAAGAACGCTTGCAAAATTTGCCAGCGTTTGGTGTTGTGGTGGAGGAAAGAACACCGAGGAAGTCTGCCTTGGTAAAACAATACAGGGAAAACTCTGCATGCATGTTTGTTAATAAATGCAGAATGAGAAAACTATTTATGCCTTTAGTTTTTATTGTTGCATTTTTACAGTAAAGGCTTTCAAAAGTCACATTTACTCATAGTTCAACACATTTGCAACGGTCTCTAGTAGAAATGAATGCCTTGTAAGTCGTACTCTAGGATAAAAGCTCAGGCGTGCCTGTTTGAGACTGTAAAGTACAGCTGAAGGAGAGGGTGGAAGAAGACGACAGGATTTGGAGTCTTATTTCCTGATACTTGGACAACTCTCCTCTGATTGGCTAACAGCAACACGACTCTACCACTGACTCAGTATGCTCTGCAACGTTGATGTTTTATCTCCACAAATAACACAAGCCCGAAGGAGTTCTGCTGTGTGGTGGAGTTGCTAATGGTAACAGTTAGCTTCTACTAGCTGAGATGTTCTGTGCTGTTTCCTGGACGCTAAAGCAACAACAGCCTTCCCCGTCGTGAGCCAAGATGGGCGAGTCCACGAATGTTAAGTGACAGTGTGACGTAGATCTGTCAGGCTTTTCTAATCCTAGAGTTACACTTCTCTTTTCTATCAGAAGCTAAAAGTGTAGGAGACTATTTTCATGTTTACCCTGCATATGAAACTGGTAATTTTCAAAAATAATAGCATTTTCTGTCACGTCTGTGTAATGTGATGGAGGTGCTATTCCACCGAAGCTTATTTAGCCTCTCCACACAGATGCCTCTGACACAGAACTAGTCTGCATGAGACTGCCTCAAGGTCAAGCATTCGCTTCTAAACTGCTTCCTTTCCAGCCCAAGAGAAGAATGAAGATAAAGGACTCTTTCCTTTTAATAAATCAAAGAACTCTATTTTTAATAAAGCTAATCAAACAAAGTGTTAGTCAGTAATAAGATGTTGACCAATCTGTGAAATAACAATGTTATGATTAGTAAGTTTTAATAAGTAATATGACTAATCTAGTTGCACAAGATATCCTGATGACACGTAATGTAAACGCACGACACGTTGCTTTTACTGATCCAATCAGAACCTTTGATTCGACCAGAAATCAAAACATCCAGATTAATAAAACCAGTCCCCACGCCATCTTAAGTTCAGTTCACCGCATGCTAAGCGAAGCATCGGACCGGCCACCCGGGCTTCCTTTTTAAGCAAAGAACCAACAAGCTGGACAAAAATCTGTTGCATTTTTCCAACCAAGCAACGGTTCCCTTCAGAATAAAAGCTGAACTCACTGACCCTCCGGGTCCATCTGACGCTGTCAACCAACTGTCGCTTTTTACCTGGAGACAATCCAAAGGCTAGTCTGTCGTACTGCTGATGCGGTTTCATCGGCTCTGGATCTGTATGGAGGTCTAATCTGACGGGTATGTGTAGAGCGACAAATATGGCGTCTCATGTGTTTATGAAACTCCGATCATCGCTAAAAGCAAAACATCACAACATCATTCAGACTTGCTTCTCCGGATACGAGAGTTCTGATTAGAACATCACTCACACATCCATCTCACGTCTCATTTATACCAGATCCATTCATCACTTAGAGTTAGTCTTGTTTAAAATTGTTTAGAAATAAATCTTCTTAAACGTTTTAAAGGTGACTCTCTCTTCTCTTGTCTCTCAGTTAATACAAGTGTTACATAATCCCTGCAATAAAAAGTTCCAATCTTCTGGTTTAAATAATCCAACGGTCCGTAAGGTTGATTTCATATTTACTATGGAATCTTACGTCTTACGGGTCCTTAAAGAGCAAGTCACCCCTTACAAGAAGCGTACTTCACTCCCACCTCATGTTTGAAAAATGCAACAAATGCTGTTGCCTAGCAGACCGAGAGGGTGGAGCCACTAACAAATACACACACTCATGACATTGTGACATCATAATGTACCAGTTTACATCATAGCATACCTCTTAGCCAATAGCGATGGTAGATTTAAATTCAAATGCAGTGAAGAGTTTTTACCTGACAACGGCACAACACTGACAGTTTCAGGCAGAAAATTTAAATTTTAACTAAAATGCACTAAAGTGCAAAACTATTGACTACACGTGTCTGCAGCACGATTAGACACACATTTATATAGTTTATCAGAAAAAAAATAGTTGATTTGGGGGTGACTTGCTCTTTAAATAGATGTAAATTAACCTCTTACATCTGTTCATGTTACTGTACTTTGTGAATTTGCCATAAATTATAAATCAAACAGAAATTTTGATCTTTTCCAAAAGCCGTCCGGCCCCACAGCACTCGATGTCATCAACAGCCTTATTGGTCCTGTGTGCCGACATCCCATCATAAGCAGGCAGTGAGCAGACAGCGGAACTGCCCTTGAATTCATCACAGCAAATGTTCTCCTCAGGATAATTGAGACCAATTTCCAGCAAGGATATTCGTTATAAGTATGTAGTAACGGAGGAGGTATGTGGGGGCAGACACCGGCTCACATGTTTGATGAAAACCTAACTTTTAATTCCTGTACGACCAAAGACGGATGGCAACCTTGGGAGATAAAATCGGACGTGAAGCGTTTCCCTCTCTCCTTTTAGACATTTGAGTTACTTGTGATGAGCAGGAGGGAAACCATAAACACTGCCAAAGCTGCCCGACTCCCAGCTCACCATAAATAAGCCAAGAGAGAAAGATTCATTCCAAACCAACCTCGTAAATCTGCTGTTTATGGTCCAACGGACCAGTGAATAGAACTTGCGTTAAAAGTAAAGGCATTAGTTAACACTTAGAGTAATGGAAAATACAGATGACTCCATAAATTAGCTCTCTGAGAACTCACTGTCAGACGGAATTCAGATCCTCGGATAGAGAGGAATCGCTATGGCAACAATTTTAATAAAGCCTGTTCTTTCTCAGGCTGCCGATACGAGTGACTCTGCGAGGCTAAAACACCGATCAGAGCTGAGATGGGAAGTTATTACTACCTAATAATTACTACCCCCCCTATTGGCAGCGGAGTAAGGAATGAACCCTTATCAGCTTTTTATCAATTTCAATTGAGGAGCCAAACTCAAATTGTCCAAGTCCACAATCTGCAGCCGATTCATCTTCCGTGATTCATTTGTTTTGTGATCGATTAAGTATAATTGTTCAGTCAGAGCAGTTTGGTGTCAGCCAATGAGGAGATGCGAACAGATGTGGCTTCATTTGCCATTGTCTCATTAATGCAATAAACACTCCAGCAACAAATCCTAACGCTGCTTTGCTTTCCCGCTCTCGGGGCAGATGGGAACATCTGGGCCACGGATTAACCAGGGTTACCAACAGATCGGGGGCGTGCTTTGGTCAGAGTTGGATAATATTCTAGTGTGTTGTGTGAACTGTAACAGTCACTATTGACTAATACAGAGCACCAAAAATACAGACATTTCAAATCTCGCGTGCTGGAGTGAGAATCGGAACCACTTAGGTGGAAAATTGGAAGAAAAACACAACAGCAGATGAGAAACGGCGTGGCAAGTGGTGTGGCTAATTCATTAGGAGCTTCCTGGCAGCTCACAGAACACCACGGCAAGAAATGTGCATTGTTGCATCCAGTTATAGGCTCAGAAAAAAATGGAAAAATTAGATTCAACAGATATAAAAATAAATACGCTGATACCAGAGTGCTGGATAAAAATATTACCAAATGGGGTCAGATTAAGTAGCAATCTCTCGCTGAGTGCCTGAGATCCTCAGATTTAGCTCATCAGATGTGATTGGCGATAGAGAGACGGAAGCCCGGGCTCCTCGGGGGTGTCGGGTGAAAACCCACAAAGGCTCAGTTACTGGTGCCACTGGGATGAGCCCCATCCACGGTAACCCACCTGCTTCCCCTAACCTGTACTGAAACCTAGCAGGCTGTCTGGAGGTGCAAGTGGGGGTGCCTGAACACACACACACACACACACACACACACACACACGCATGCACACACACACACACCTCTCCCCTGGGTAATTATTTTTACATTATTACATGTGCTCAGATCCCAGCCGCCCACGCGAGGTGACAGGCAAATTTATCACTCCAGAGGGCTTCAGGGGTGCCTGTGGCTCGCAGCGGAAGATAAATTACAAAATAAAAGCACTCCCTGCATAAATTGTTTCTGTTAATTCCGTTGAGGAGATTTATGAGTTCATCTATCGATGCATAAATGGAGATGTGGTGGAGAGACGTATTTGTACGCCGGCGTGCATCGTAGGCACACCACAGGTATCGGTGATCTATCAAACCGTCGGGCGTTTATCAGAGTTAGAATTTTAAAAAAAAGGCAGCTAGATGTGGATTTGGTGCAAGGGCAGGAGATTAGAAGACAACAAATACAAGGCTTTTATTTTGTAGGAGCTGAAACACTCACCTCCCGTTGCTCATCAGACCACCGTCGACTCTCTGGAACGTCACTAAAGAGGAAAAGAGGGAAGGGAATAAGAAAGAAGGCCTTTTTAACACAGTCGGCTCGGTTTTAGTGTTAAAGATCAGATTCAGTGTCCTCTGTCTTCTGGTTTTTGTCCATCTTGCCCTTCAGCACTGATGTCCTTTTTTTGTTTTACGGCACTTTAGACTTCAGACGTCCCTCTTACAGGGAGCGTACGCCACTCTGGCTTGCATTAGCAGGAACGTCATTTACTCTTCAAGGACAACACGCCTGATGAGAAGTAAAACTCGTTCCATCGTTCTGCTTTTGCTGCCGAGTTATTATCAGATTCGTGATCAAATTTCAGCCAAAGGATGATTAGAGAAGGCAGAGGGTTCATTAATCACTGAGCTTTCTGTCTACAAGCCGCTGCAGCTGAGTTTCTGGTCCTCTGGCTCGCAGGAATCCCCAGAAGCTGTGCATGTGGTCGCTCCCAGGAAAGAAACGGATAGATTAAAGAGAGCTGCTCTCGCTCTGAAAGTGAGGGATCTTCACCGCTGCTATGAAGCCAGAGCAACAGGGCGCGTCTCTCGGCAGAGAACAGAAAAGCTGCGCAAGCTTTTTGGAAATCACCTCATACCAGTAAGTGGAAAAAAAAAAGATGAGAGCTGCTTTAGTTAAAAAAAAGAGCGAAGGAGAGCTGTTAGTAATTTGGCTAATTTGCTCCACAGATCGAGATTAAAGCGAGAGGAAGGATGAGCGTTTCCCCTCTTTTTTCTGTTTCATTCAAGTCGACTCCACAACAGGCCTGGGCAGGAGACGAGGCTTTTTTCTGAGGGTGACGTAGCAACAGACGGCTGCACACGACCGATCAGAGGGACTCTTTAACGCACCAGAGTTTAGGATTCTACCCCCAAATGTCCAATTTCTGGCACAACTGAAAGTTCAGGCGTTCGTTTAGTTTACCTGCAGGTCCACCCCAACACGTGCAGCCCTGACAACTCCAGGCAGACATACCCGCCTTTATTCAGACGCAGTCAAAGCCTTTCCCTCTTTGTTCTCCCACCAGCAGACGAGGATTAGAGAACTCTGTGTTGTCTGAGTGAGGACTGACAGGAAGAGGGAGGCCTCTGAAGTCTCTATCTGCGCTCTGGCACATTTCTGGGCCGCAGTGGAAGACTTTAATGTTCGCCCGAGTGACACGGCCGGGCCGCGCTTCTCGCCTCCACCTCCAAGATAAGCACTTCCTCCAATGTGAATACAGATTAATCCCCTTTAATAAGCGTCAGTGGTGGGGCGGGGGACTGGAAGGAGTGTAATCAGCATATAAAATTTCCATCAAATCTAATTTTTGCTGGCAGCGTGCCTCAGCAGTGTTCTAATTTACTTTTCCTGTACCGACAGCTTTAGGAGACGGAGACAGGACACCGGATACGTCAGCTAATCGTCAACACAAAGGGGATCGGCGGTGTGAAAGCCTTCGGGGGTAAAAACACTACCCCGGTTTAACTTTAATGTGCCGTATGTGCTGAATTCAGACAAATTCCTTGGATTAAAACTGTTTTTGTGGAATAACCTGCTCCCTCCCTGGTATGCTTCTCATTTAAAACTCGTGTCTTCCACCACCTGTTGCTACAGCTGCTGGGTAAAGACCCGGGCGGCCTGAGAACTTTGGGTTTGGTCACCTCAGTCCAAAAGCATCCAGGACACATACCTGGTCAGTGTATGGTGTAAAGTAAAGATGTACGTGACAAGCTTGTGTTAACCACTTTGAAAGTTTTGTCAGCCCATGTGGATGTGAAAACCATTTCAACTTACCGAGGCTATATTTAGTTCCTAAACACCTGAGGGGGTTGAAACGATGGCTCAGGCCCATCAGCCAGTGTACTTCCACATAAAATCAACTTTGCTATGATGTCCGCATATCGCGAAAGCACCAATAGCCCAGAAACTCCTGGATCAGAGTACGACCAAAACAAACCTAATATTGACCTCTTTATTTAAGAAATTTCCATTTGTATCAAGTCTTTCCTCCTAAACTTAAAGTTAAAGGCGTAGTTCACTGGTTTAATTAATACGTTTGCAGTGGTCTCTAGTAGAAATGAATGTCTTGGAAGTCTTACTCTGGGGAAACAAAGCTCTGGTGCGCGTGTTTCAGGAGGTAGAAGAGAGCCACATCAGAGCTTGATTTGGAGTCTTGTTTCCTGATACTCACCTCTGATTGGCTAACAGCAACATGACTGTACTAACTCCGTTTGCTCTGCGACACAGATGTTTTATCTCCACAAATAAGTCCGGAGGAGTTTCTGCTGTGTGGCGGGGAAGCTAATGCTAACAGTTAGCTTTGGCTAGTTGAGAGGTTCTCTGCTGTTTCCTGGACGCTAAAACAGCCTTTTGAGCTTTTTCGTGAGCAAGGCTAGGTGAGTCCAAGTGACCGTTTGAAGTAGATCTATCAGGATTTTCTAATCGTAGAGTTTCATCGTCCATTTTCTATCAGGAGCTAAAGCAGAAAATAGGTGTAGGAGACTATTTTCATGTTCAGCCTGCATGAAAAGTCAGAGTGAACGATTAGAATCAGAAAAAGTTGTTAAAAATGTTTTTTGGGGGTTCCACACCTTTAACAAAGTTGTATTCTGTGAAACAACAACATCATTTAATCCATTCAGAGGACGAGGAGAGCAGCTGTTTGATGTAAAAACTGAGAACAGTGACCAAAGAATCACTGTTTCTTACAGTGCTTATTTTTATTACAGAGACCACAAAAAGTCGTAAATTACAGCGCCGTGGGGGGATTTCCACCGCATTCACGGCATTGGGAGTTTCAACAGTGTCAACGCTGTTCTTTTCCTTTTCCTTCCATTTTGCTCCATCCAGCAACATTTCCAGCTTTACAATCATGACAACATTACAGCACAAGCCCTGCCCAGCGACTCTACCGGACCTTTTCCAAGTGCATACCCCATTTCGGGTACTTGGTCAGTCCCTGAAAAGGCCCAGAAAATGGTTCTTTCAGGCCGGTCCGGTGAAAGGGAAACATACCGTATTTTCCGGACTATAAGTCGCACTTTTTTTCATAGTCTGGCTGAACCTGCGACTTATATACCAAATTATGTAGGCTATACCGCGCTGCTGCCGGCCGGCTCCGACCCAGGAATGAGCTCCCCTGTCCTGCTGGGAGGGTTTCAAACACCGCCATCACCTGCTGCAGCCTGTGGTGGGGTGCTGCGGGCCGGCTACGGCCGAGGAATGAGCTCTTCCCGCCTGCTGGAAGGGTTTGAAACACCGCCATCCTCTGCTGGAGACCGTGGCGCGCTGCAGCGCCCGTGTTGTTTATTCTGTTATTGTAACCAGTACTTGTCTTGCAATGCAAAATGCTTGGTCTCAGATTTTGTAAGAAAAATAATACAATTTCCCCCCAAAATGCAACTTCTATATGTTTTTTTCTTCTTCATTAAACATTTTATGGCTGGTGTGACTTATGCTCCGGAGCGGATTATAGTCCGGAAAATACGGTACACATCCCGAGAAGGTCTGGTAAATTTACCTGGAATTAGTGGAAATGAGCCTTTTATGATAACAGCAGTGGCGGCTCCAGAAATTGTTTTCTGCAGGTGCTATGAAGGAAGTGGTCATGCGTACCTATTGTTCTCTAAAACACCTTCAACACTATGGCTTGCCAACTCCGGGTCGGGGGAGAGGTCCTACCTCAAGTGGAGGAGTTTAAGTATCTCGGGGTCTTGTTCACGAGTGAGGGTAGGAGGGATCGGGAGATCGACCGGCGGAATGGCTCGGCGTCTGCAGTGATGCGGACGCTGAGCCGATCTGTCGTGGTGAAGAGGGAGCTGAGCCAGAAAGGCAGGCTCTCGATTTACCGGTCGATCTACATCCCAATCCTCACCTATGGTCATGAGCTTTGGGTAATGACCGAAAGAACGAGATCACGGATACAAGCGGCCGAAATGAGTTTCCTCCGTAGGGTGGCCGGGCTCAGTCTTAGAGATAGGGTGAGGAGCTCGGACATTCGGGAGGGGCTCGGAGTAGAACCGCTGCTCCTCTGGATCGAAAGGAGTCAGTTGAGGTGGTTTGGGCATCTGGTCAGGATGCCTCCTGGATGCCTCCCTGGGGAGGTGTTTCGGGCCTGTCCTGCCGGCAGGAGGCCCCCGGGTCGACCCAGGACACGTTGGAGAGGTTACATCTCCAATCTGGTCCGGGAACGCCTTGGGGTCCTGCCGGAGGAGCTGGTGGAGGTGGCCGGGGAGAGGACGGTCTGGAGCTCCCTAGTTGGGATGCTGCCCCTGTGACCCGGACCCGGATAAGCGGAGGAAGACGACGACGACCTTCAACACTAGCAGATACACATGCATGCACAAAATCTCAACAACACCTGAAACAATCATTAATATACATCACAAACATATGAACAATCGCTGACTTTTCCATGAAATCAAAAACACATTCAGCCACACAGAAAACCATCTATAGTGTTGCAAGGTTAGCTAACGTTAGCGTTAGCATTTCCAGCGGCAAAACCCTGGACTGCTGCGGCGGTTGAGGGTTGACTCTCTCCATCCAGATCCGTAGGTTTCTGTGGGTCTGAGATCACTTCCAAAGATTCATTCATTTCTGACTGAACCCGTGGAAATGTGGGCAACAAAAATCGATCCATTTTACCACTAGCTCTACCTTTCACTCGTTCGTAGGTGGAAAATGAGGTCAAAGGTTAACATCAATTCCCGTTTTGGGTTTAAGATTTTACTATCTATATGATAATTTACTGATTAATGTTGTTTTGTATGTTAAATATTGTCACATCCACATGTTAAATTAAAATTAAATTGTAAAAAAAAACAAAACAAAATCTAATATCTACTTGGGGGTGCAATGACTAATCCAGGGGTAGCTATAGCGCCCCCTAGCGCCGCCACTGGATAATAGAGATAAAAAAATGTAATCTTTAGAACAGGTATGGAAAGTTATGGAAACAGTTGAAAGGGCTGAATTATTCCTTTAAAAAGATGGGAAATGCACCACACAGCTAACTAAATACATCTAGTTAAACTTTAGTGCACCTAAAAGGAAGAGCTCTCTCAGGACATGGTCTTTCCCTCCACCACAATGAAAAGTGCACAAGACAGGATGGATCCTCATTCAAAAATAAACATCTAACATTTAAAATGTTTGTAGTTTGAGCAGGAAAAAATTAAAGGGTTTAAATACGCAAGGCTCGGGTCACGGCTAATAAGCAGAAACTTCTTTTAGGTGTAAATGTTAAATTCTGTCGGGTAAATGACTTAAAGGGACTTTACGGAGTTTTGAATTTTTATGCTCGCGATCGCCCCCTCAGGCCAAAAGCGTAACGGCAGCTTCAATAGTAGGCTCGTGCACGAGGCACGCATGCTGTACGTGCACACTCCTTAACGAAAATAACAGCTGAGACAGTCCCTTGTGTGTGTGTGTGTGTGTGTGTGTGTGTGTGTGTGTGTGTGTGTGTGTGTGGCCCGGAGGACAGAGGACAGGAGAACGCGCAGCTAATTAATTAAATAATTTGGTTCTGTACCTTTCTCTTCAGCACAGCCGACAAAGGTTTATGATGGGTCAGTCCTCCTGCATGCTCAGATCATTCCCTTCCCTTGCTTGAAAAATTGTTCCAAAATGAAAGTTGAACCCACATCTTTTTTATCTGTGAATTCAATGCCGTTCGGCGAGTCTCAAATAAAAATTTGGGCATCTTACTGTAAAAAAATATACCATTAATGTAAAAAATAAACTCTAAATAAACTATGTTCACATCCAGAATCAAACCCAGGTCTTCTGCATGAGAGTCCGATGTATTACTAGGTGAGCTAAAGCACCAGTGATGTCATTTGTATCTGTAACTTTTATATCGTTGATGACAGCTGAAACAGCGTCAAACCAAAGAACGGTTCAGAGCGAAAATGGCTATTTTGTTGCTAATTTGCAGGAAATATCTAGAAGAAAGTTCTACAGAGAGTAGCTAAGGGTCCTCAGAAATGTAGCTAGCTTTGTCACACGGCGTTAGGAACAGCGACAAAGTGGCACTACCTCTCTCTCTGCTGCTAAAGCTACGGACAGCAAATGCTACGGGCGATGCCTGAGCGTGAACACGCATGAAGCAGCCTGCTCGACCCGAGCGTCTCTCTTTTTCTGTGCTTTTACAGAAAAACAGGCAATCACAGTAAAAATGCCAGGGCTCATTCTACAGGACCAGGGCATTGCAGGAGAATGTATGAAGAAGACATTTATTATTTCTATACATGTTTTGGCTGTCAAACTTCCATAATGCCCCTTTAAGGTTTCTGTTTTCATTAGCCATGACCAAACACCTGGCAGTCCAAGCACGAGGACCGGAAAGTGGGATTTTGATGAACCAGGTGGGGTGGAGGAGACGGGACAAATGAACAGTACCTGCAGGGGTGAAGGTGAAGGACTGAACTGCAAAACAAGAAGACAGAAAAGTTGTGCATTAAAAAGCCGGCGGAGACGAGCAGCGCTTTGGGCGTCTCTACACGCTCTGCAGTGACGTCACCCAGCGAGTAGAGAAAAAGCCAAGAGAACAGCCAGCCTAGGGGCGCAGAGACGCGGCCATAACCAAACATAAAACACCAAACACATAAATGTCAGATGTGAAGATGGAGCGTAAGCAACCCAAGACCTTTAGAGTAGCTGCCTCTGTTTGTTAAAAATAATAAGTTTTGTTTTTCTTGAATTTACGCTTATTATCAGAACAAAACGGGAACATTTAAATTTGTTGATGCAAATCGCTTCATTAAATCTCTCTAGTGAAATCGAATGCATTTGGCCATGAATGTGGACTTGCTTCCTGTATTTACTCTGGGCCATGCGGACGTATCCAGGGGTCAGGGAGTGGGTGGAGAGGTGGACAAGCTTTAGCTCTGGTGACCAACAACAAGCCCCGTCTGCCCACTCAGCTCGGTCATGCTTAACTAATAACATCGTGGGTGGATTTGTCAAAAACTGCAGCCCTCTGGAAATGTTTACAGCTGACATCTGCACCTCTGCTGAGCTGCAACAGAGGCTCCATCCCAACGTCTCCGCTAGCAGCTTCAGCGCTAACGTTAAAGGATCGCGACCGGTTGTTAAAGCGCTCCTGTGAAGGGAAAAGAGAATCAGTCACTCAAGCTAACCTGCGTAGTTGCTCAGACCCTTTCTCTTCTTCCTCCTCCAGTAGAGCCAGATGCTGAAACCCATGAGGATGACCCAGCAGGCCCCTCCGATCCCGGCGATAAAAGCAGGCTGTTTGACCACATCGGTTATCTGTTCTGTGATGCTGTTGTTCCGGTTTCCGTGTATGATCACGTCCCGGAACTCTTTACCTGAGGGCACAGGGACAAACAGACCGCGTTCACACGTCGCAAAGCAGACAGCTGCAGACAGCAGAGCCGTGTCCAGGACTTTTAAAATGGGGTGGCCCATGCGGGGCACTTGTTTATTCATGGGTGGCACCAATGGTTATGCTTATTTATTTATTTACACAAATCATTTATTTATTTGTTTACTTTCTAGTGAATTTTTGAGTTTCACATTGCACAATCACCATTTATTTCCTATTCATCTTCTACTTTTGTGGTGGTTAGCAAGTCACTTCTTGTTGCATTACTGCCACCAACTGGAGTTGAGTGGGACTCTAAATACTATGTATGTGAATATGAAAAAATAATAAATAATATTAATACTACATGCCTGGGCTAGAAAACAAGGTGAAAGGTGCATGCAACCACACACCATGTTGGAGTTTACAACCCAAGCCTTTTGTCGACGATGTAAAGTCAATTTAAACTGGAACTTAGTGGGGTGGCACCTGGGGTGGCCAATCAGATTCTAAGGGTACATGTGCTACCCCAGGCCACTCCCTGGACACGCCCCTGGCAGACAGTAAACGGGAAACATCAGAGATCTTATGGGCCTTATTGAATTGAATCTCATGCGCGCTTTGACTCTTCAAGGTGAAACTTCAGTCACTCGTAGCGCTGAAGGGTGTGGAATTACTCTTCAACAACTACAAACACATAAAAACAGGGTCGGCGATAAAAGTGGAGCAGGTCGGATTCATTTCAGCTGATTTAACAGCCAGGAAAGGAAGGACGTACCTCTCTGATCTAACGGCACGCACGATGAAACAAAATGCCCAAAAGTCCAAAACACAACCCTGAGTGAACAAGCTGCTTTGCTCAGCTCTTAATTCTCCTCTCTGCTAGAGCACTGTGAAATAAACGGAGTGAGAGGCGGACTCTTTCGATCTCCAACCCCAGCTCACCCCTCCGACCTATTCTTACACCGTAATAAAATATTCAACCTCAACCCTGATCAACGCTTGCAAACACGTACTTGGACAACAAACTGGTTCATTTTATGAATATGCACAAGAAAAGCCGCACAAACACCTTTGATCTATACTTTAAACACAGCCGTCTACAGACAAACAAAAGCATGGCGTATAATAACTGCAAGCTCAGTGCTCTGCTCTCAGAGATGGATTATGTGAGTGACACTGGGGAAATAAGTACATGCTGCAGGCCAAGTCATCAGTTATGGGTCAAATCAGAGAAAATCTGCCAGAGCTCCACATAAATCACATGTAGTCGGGCCACATTTCAAAAACAACAGCGCTTCAACATTCTCCTCCCTTTGGTGTTTGCTTTTGTTCTTCCTGCTATCACCCCAAGCATCAGTCACTCAAAACGGCACGATGAGAGGCCGCGATCCTCTCTCATCGATCAGCCTCACCGATGATAATAGGTTGAGGTTCGCTCTTGACTCCGACTCCAGCGCTTGTGCTGGCAGCCACTTCCACATGGTACACCACTCCCACCTGCAGCCCGCCCACCACCACGGAGCGGATGGCTGCATCCACGGTCTTGTTCACGTGGAAACGCGTCTCATTCCCCAGGCACCAGATCTGAAGCAAAAGGAAAAAAAAAAAAAAGAGTGAGGGCAGTTCAGTTGATTTTATTTGGTTTTGTTAAAGGTTCCATCCGGATCAGTGCCGACTCGCTGCAACAAACCTTGTACTCCTGGATGATGCCATTTTGGTGGTCCGGTGGAGGGGGGTCCCAGGAGATGCTAATAGAAGTGCTGTTCTGGTTTCCCACAGTCAGGACTGTTACCTGCTGGGGAGGGGCGCTGGGAGCTGGAAGAGGAAGAGGGAGCGCTTTAAAGGAGGCACGCACTCGTTACTCCAACAAATCTGCTGAGGTCTCTAGTACGAATGAACGCCTTGCGACTCCTGTTGCAGGAAGTAGAGGTCAGTCGGAGGTGGTGAAGGGCAGAAAATGGCAAGAGTTGGAGTCTTACTCACTAATATTTGACTCTTCCGCTGCATTTGTTCGTTCTTATTGTGTAAAAAAAACACAACAATATTTTCCCTCTATAAATAACACAAGCCGGCTGCGTTGTTGTGTTGCTAATGGTTAGCTTCTGCTAGCTAAGACGCTCTGCTCTCTCCTGGACGCTAAACTACAGCAGCCTTCCCCGTGGCGAGCCGAGATGAGCGAGTCCACGGATGTTAACGTTCAGCGTGACGTAGATCTGTGTGGCTTTTTCTGACCCGAGTGTTTCCTCGTCGATTTTCTTTCTGCGGCTAACGCGGGAAATAAGAGTTAAAAAATATTCTCGTGTTCTGCATGTGAACCTCAGCATTTAAAAATAACAAATATCAATCAATCCTCGGTGAACCTCCGGTCGAACAGGCCAATGCAACATTTTCCATCTCTGGCAGCATTTATGAGTCAACAGTAATAATAACGATACTAAGACTGTCTGAACAGAAACCTAAGCCCTTTTCAGATTGACATTCTGGAATATGTGCGGACAATTCAGTCCGATTTTTAACCAGAACTGTGTTTTCAGACACACCACTTTTGTACCTGAACTTGTCCTTTCGGCTGCGTTCACACAGCAGGGAAAAGTTCCAGATGTCTGAGGGGGAGGGGGTGGGAAGGCTGTACCCGGATATTGCGTAAACATAGTGCTGCGGGCGTACATGCGCCATTTACCCAAACAGCCATTCAGTCAAACATGGCCGACGAAGAGATAGAATTCCTCTCACTGATCAGACATTTTTTTAAGCATAATTCTGCGCACACGAAGACGCGTAAGAGACCTGGATGATGAAGCGGTGTGATGCGCTCCGTCGCGCGTCTAGGAGACGGTACCATAGGAGGCGAGCTGCCATGGTTTGCCGCATGCTACAGGAGCAAGCTATCTAGGTGCACACAGCGTCCCCCGGTCCCCTCCTCCTCCCCCTCCTCCCTGTCCGTGACAAGTCCAATCCTGTTACTAGGGGCTTTGACCAGTTTTATTACGGAAAAGGTTATCCGGATGTTTGTATTCAGACACAAAGGTCTTAAGGACAGAGTCCCCAACATTTCCGTTTTTCATGGCCTGTCTGAAGCGGGCTCAACAGAGACAGCAAAAGAAACGCAGACACACGTCCTGTTGAGGAACAATATTCTGTAGGGATGCTACAGTTGACTGGAGGTTGTCGAGATAAGACCAGGGCACAGATGACATAGCCACCGGCTGTCTTTAACGTTTCGCTATGATTTAATATATCAGCCTCTGCTCTGCTCCGGTCTGGTGGATTTGCACAGAGGATACTGGTATTGATTTGTGGAACGATGGCCTGGCACCATCAAGCAAGAGTTCTCAGTCACACTAAGACTCGAGCATTGACCACTTCAGCACACGGGTCAACGGGCTTATGAGGATGAAGCGCGGGTGCAAAGGAAATATGGAAGAAAAAAAAAAGCAAGGAGTACATTTTAAGAAAGAGGAAGCATGATCTCAGTAAACATATTGATGGAATTCATCGATCAGCCAGAGGGAACTAAAGCCAGTGGAAGGGCGCTTCATAGTAGGGCCAGTCTAAACGAATCCGCTCTATCCACAGGCAGACAGAGAGAGGATGGAGGCAAGACCAGTCCGAGCTCTCATAAACCTCTGTTGTTATTCTGATGACAACAATCTTCTGACCCCACAAGGGGTAAGAGGAAAAATAAATAACAGCCGGCCCAACTGGAAATAACGTTTTAAAAATAATGTTTTCTCATTTCCGCAGCGGCTGGCAGGGGAGCGGCACCGCAGCGGCACGCTGACAGGTCAATTACTCCAGGGCTTCCTCTCCCTCACCTCACCGCCATCCAAAATGGCACGCGTCAACCTGTAAATCTGTGCTCATCCCTCAGTGCAATTGGCCACACCAGCCCCCAGAGAGCCAGGAGGCCCTGGCATGGTAGAAGATGAATGGGTCCAATGATGAACCCAACACCTCGGCCAGATTACAAACAATCTACCGAGCGAGCATCTGATCAACCGTCGTAGTCAGCGCCCTCCGATGCAGCGTTACGTTCAGGTGACAGAGTGTCGGGTTTGTCCGCGGGAAGCCATCAGAGACAATGTCGTTCAAAGTTAATGTTGTGAATGATTCAGCAGCTGGTCATCATGCATATTTGTGCGAAACAATAAACATTTTTCATTAGAGGCCTTGGAGGCTGTGCTAATAGGGCCATTAGCAGAGTGATGTATGGCGGGGGGTAATGTGACCCCCTGTCTTGCGTGTGCACACCATGCTGTGCTGAATGATGGGGGAATGCAAACATATCATATCATTACCAAAAAGTGGCCAATAGTTAACAGCAAGAAGTGTGTGGAGCAGGGTCTCCCCAGAGAACAGCGAAAGCAATTCGTCTGCAAATGTTCATTTATGCAAACGTAACGGATGTCCTTTGTCTCTACATGAGCATTATGCTGCATCAGAGACGATCCTCGGTGGTGACTCAGTGTTCTGTGGGAGTCCGATGGTAGCCAGAGTTCATTTGTAAACCGAGAGGAGACAGTCCAGATGGAGGGTAAAGACTACAGGAATGAATGCTAAGCACACTGCAAGTCTGCAGCAGCTTTCTCTGGGGATTCTTTTATTGTGTTAGCTAATGGACAACCTAAGTTTTATTCACCCCTGGAACTATTTTATTTGATCCATTTAAACAGGATCTCAATTTAGCGGTCGAACTACGTCCCAATCCTCACCTATGGTCATGAGCTTTGGGTAATGACCGAAAGAACGAGATCGCGGATACAAGCGGCCGAAATGAGTTTCCTCCGTAGGGTGGCCGGGCTCAGCCTTAGAGATGGGGTGAGGAGCTCGGACATTCGGGAGGGACTCGGAGTAGAATCGCTGCTCCTCCGGATCGAAAGGAGCCAGTTGAGGTGGTTTGGGCATCTGGTCAGGATGCCTCCCTGGGGAGGTGTTTCGGGCATGTCCTGCCGGCAGGAGGCCCCCGGGTCGACCCAGGACACGTTGGAGAGGTTACATCTCCAATCTGGTCCGGGAACGCCTTGAGGTCCTGCTGGAGGAACTGGTGGAGGTGGCTGGGGAGAGGATGGTCTGGAGCTCCCTAGTTGGGATGCTGCCCCCGCGACCCGGACCCGGATAAGCGGAGGAAGACGACGACGACGACCATTAAAACAGTTCTAATCATCCAAATATGTCTGGTGTACCAATAATGAACGGAGAGAGCAGAACGATCAACAGAACCGGGTCCTGTTGGAGTCTGAGGGGCTGGGATGTGGCCAGAGGCCTGAAGGGTGTGCTATCAGCACCAGTAATAGCTAGGACTTGTAGTTCCTGGAGCCTTAGGGAGATGTGTGTGTGTGTGTGTGTGTGTGTGTGTGTGGGGGGGGGGGGGGGGGGGCTGTAATGCTATGGCAGCTCCACGCCTCTGTGTTGTACTGTTTCCTCGCTAGCCACAGGAGATATGGTCCCTCTGAGAAAAGAAAAATAAATGAGCCTGTCAACCTGACAGGATGTTAACTTTCTCCAACACATGCAGGTCTGGAAATGTTGTGGCAAGATAGTCTTTGTCTCCGGTGTCAAGAGCCCTGATTCGTCCTTTTTGTGTTGCTGTCGTTGTCATGTCATTAAGCTCACAGGCTAAAGATAGACCGTCGTGGAACCGTCTTTGTACTTTTTTCTTTCTGCATCAGTCAGATTTACATCCATGTGCGGCCCAATAGGCAAGCTGGCTGGGTGGCACGTTGCAGATACTTTGACGCTATTATTTGAAACACGGGAAAGAAGATATTATCATGAACAGTGAAAACTTTGCTTCTCTAAATACAGAGAGTGCAGAATTATTAGGCAAATGAGTATTTTGTCCACATCATCCTCTTCATGCATGCTGCCTTACTCCAAGCTGTACAGGCTCGAGAGCCTTCTGCCAATTAAGCATATTAGGTGATGTGCATCTCTGTAATGAGAAGGGGTGTGGTCTAATGACATCAACACCCTATAACAGGTGTGCATAATTATTAGGCAACTTCCTTTCCTTTGGCAAAATGGGTCAAAAGAAGGACTTGACAGGCTCAGAAAAGTCAAAAACAGTGAGATATCTTGCAGAGGGATGCAGCAGTCTTAAAACTGCAAAGCTTCTGAAGCGTGATCATCGAACATTCAAACGTTTCATTCAAAATAGTCAACAGGGTCGCAAGAAGCATGTGGACAAACCAAGGTGCACAATAACGGCCCATGAACTGAGAAAAGTCAAGCGTGCAGCTGCCAAGATGCCACTTGCCACCATTTTGGCCATATTTCAGAGCTGCAACATCACTGGAGTGCCCAAAAGCACAAGGTGTGCAATACTCAGAGACATGGCCAAGGTCAGAAAGGCTGAAAGACGACCACCACTGAACAAGACACACAAGCTGAAACGTCAAGACTGGGCCAAGAAATATCTCAAGATTGACTTTTCTAAGGTTTTATGGACTGATGAAATGAGAGTGAGTCTTGATGGGCCAGATGGATGGGCCCGTGGCTGGATTGGTAAAGGGCAGAGAGCTCCAGTCCCACTCAGACGCCAGCAAGGTGGAGGTGGAGTACTGGTTTGGGCTGGTATCATCAAAGATGAGCTTGTGGGGCCTTTTCGGGTTGAAGATGGAGTCAAGCTCAACTCCCAGTCCTACTGCCAGTTTCTGGAAGACACCTTCTTCAAGCAGTGGTCCAGGAAGAAGTCTGCATCCTTCAAGAAAAACATGATTTTCATGCAGGACAATGCTCCATCACACACGTCCAAGTACTCCACAGCGTGGCTGGCAAGAAAGGGTATAAATGAAGAAAAACTAATGACATGGCCTCCTTGTTCACCTGATCTGAACCCCATTGAGAACCTGTGGTCCATCATCAAATGTGAGATTTACAAGGAGGGAAAACGGTACACCTCTCTGAACAGCGTCTGGGAGGCTGTGGTTGCTGCTGCACGCAATGTTGATGGTGAACAGATCAAAACACTGACAGAATCCATGGATGGCAGGCTTTTGAGTGTCCTTGCAAATAAAGGTGGCTATATTGGTCGCTGATTTGTTTTTGAATGTCAGAAATGTTTATTTGTGAATGTGGAGATGTTATACTGGTTTCACTGGTAAAAATAAATAATTGAAATGGATATATATTTGTTTTTTGTTAAGTTGCCTAATAATTATGCACAGTAATAGTCACCTGCACACACAGATATCCCCCTAAAATAGCTAAAACTATGAACAAACTAAAAACTACTTTCAAAAACATTCAGCTTTGATATTAATGAGTTTTTTGGGTTCATTGAGAACATGGTTGTTGTTCAATAATACAATTATTCCTCAAAAATACAACTTGCCTAATAATTCTGCACTCCCTGTAAACATCTGGAATATTGTAGATGGGACCTAAACTCCTATGTTCTGTCACAAATGAAAAAGCGCGACTGAATGTGAACGAGAACAACTTGGAACCATCCAAACGTATCTGTGACTACTGCTCCTCCTAAAACCTCTACCTACTGCATTCCTCGACTTCTCACCTTCCTCCGAGGTCCGTGCTGTCCTGGACTCACTGTCCATGCCTTGAAACTCGTTGAAATATGGCCGCACCTTGATTTCATAAACAATCCCTTTCTTGAGCGATGCAAGGATGATGCTGCGCTCCGAAGGAACCTTCACATCCTGAGCCTGCCACTGTCCAGGCGAAGGCAGCCCTGATGTCTGCCGGTACAGAACTCTGTAACCCTGGATAAACTGGGATTGACGATCCACCTGAGGGAAGGAAATGACAACAAAATTACTGCCGTACTTTATTATGAAAAAAAAAGAAAAGAAAACAGGCTGAGAGGTTTGGTGGAAGCTACCTCGGGGCGGTCGATAAATAAAAAACATAGGTGTCTGTGTTATTTTTTTGCAGTGTGCTTTACAAAATTGCATACGTGACATTTTAGAGGCTGTTACTTGTTTAATGGGGCTTTTATCACCAGCCATGCTACACTTTGCTCAATTAACACACACTGACATTACCTCATACCCACAGCTCCCAGTCCAAAGTGTTGCCTCTTCCATTAAAGAGACTTTCCATAATGCCACCTTAAAGGACATGTGCACGTCCCAAATGCATAATAAATACTAAACAGTGACACGCTGAAGCCGCTCTGAACGCATCAGCGAGGAGATGCGACCGTAAGAATGTCACGGAGGACCCGGGGGACACGAAGGGAACGCACAGCAGACGTGTTATCAGCAGACACTTAAAAATCCAGGAGAAGCCCTGAAAGCCACAAAGGGCCCTTCTCCGAAAACTCTGCCCATTTCGTTAAAGAGAAACATGCTGAATTCATGCAGAGGAGGGGCGAACGCATTACTCACCATAATGGCTTGTTAACAGTGGAGGAAGTGAGCGCTGCTTTCAAGTGGGATATTAAGCATCTGTTTTCCACCAGGGTAGATGGAGTAAATCAGCAAAATGGATTTCCATGTTGGTGTGCGACTTTATTAACGGAATGATTTGGAAATATAAAAGTGGCTCCTCTGTTTACAGAAAGGACCCCTGAATGATTTAGGCTGGCGTCGTTTGTGTTGACTGTGCATTACAATCATAAAGCAAGGGTTTAGCGTTGAATTAACAACCAAGGCTTGGGGTGAGACTTACTACAGGGGTCAATAAACATGTCAGCAGCAAAACGGCTAATGTTGACGGTTTCAAAATGCTACCCGGCACCCCATTCCACTAAGTGATGTCGCACAAATAACTACAACTGAGTGATTTGTTGGCCATAATATAAATAAATCAACACATAAATAAATGAGCACGTCAGCCCAGATGAATCTGAACAGCCCTTTTTCTCTCATTACCACATAATTAAACAGAAACACTCACATCCAGGACTTTCTTCATATTTTAACAAAGTGACAAAAATCTGTTTGTAAGATGTAAAAAATAGATTTCTTCTGTTTTTCTGCGTATTTTGTCACATTTAAATGTTTCAGATCAGTTAAAATGTATTATCAGACAACGATAGACTGAATAAACATTAAGTTTTCTAATGATTATCTAGTTGATTGTGGTGGAAAAGCAATCTAACACAAAACAAAGTGTCCCCCCACAGTTAAATCGTGAATAATAAAGCTGAGCTCAGTTGCACTAGTCACATCCAAGCCTGACAATCGCCAGACCGGAGAATCACGACAACGCTTCAATAAAACGATCTCCAAAAGCAACACATCTCACCCTATTCTAAAGACAGTTAGGGGGGAAAGAACAGCAAACAGCATGCTAAACAACAGGACACAAGGCCTGTCTCACATTAACAAGACAAAAACATCTTCGTCATCCCTAAATTAAATGAAAAAGATTCTGTGGACTGATGACACAATATTGCGTTAAAGCTTCCTTCTGGAGTATTTCTCTTATCCGATGGCACCATCTAGTGGCTGACAAGCGTATCACAAAAAACGCTGTTCTGTTTTTTTAAGATGGCGACTTCACGTTTCTGTTTATAAATGTGCTTCTGTAGCCGACAAACAGAGCTAAAACACGCTGTTTTACGAGTATTATTCTCAGGTCATGCTGTGTTTTCATATATTTATGTTTTAGAGACTTTCTTGTCCGTGAAAAGTTCATCAACTCTGCGTCAGCAGAATTATTCCTTAAATTTGAAGCATCTAAGCGGTAGTCTAATGCTATTGGTTAGTACTGGTCGGCGCTCAGTTTCCTATTTCACGGAGCTCTGCCGGGCAGGGGGTGTGTTTAGCAAAACAAAAAAAGACTTATTGCTTACATTATAGCACAGTACAAGCTAAGATCATCACTTTTACGGATTTCTGACAAATCATACATCATTTCTGAAAGAGAAAAGCTCCGGAAAGCAGCTTTAAACAATTGTTTATAATTTGACACCAGCAGGCAAAAAACTCCAGAGCTGTGTAAAGAACTGCAGCCAGTAAACAGGAGCGACCGAGAAGTTATTTCTTCTACCCCTAAGAGGCCATGGGATTTTTTTGTTTTACTCTAATATCAAGTGAAGCATACTAGAGGCTAACGTCGAGCTAACAATGCCAACGGTGAATTAGAATCAGTTAGCTCTAAAAACATCTCAAGGTACTTTTTCAAGGACCATTAACTCAACATTACGGTGAAATGTCTGTGTGAAGTGAATAATGAGTCAATTGTGGCCAGTGTTGCCAACTGTTTTTGACTGAAAGTAGCTGAAGTTCCCCCAAAAGTCGCTGGATGTCGCCAGATGACATCACGTGTTAATGTGCATATGACGCAATGACGTTTGCGAGATGACATCACCACGTTTACGTCGTGATGTCACCAGTCTTGTGGACTAAACCAAATAAAACCTGCGTGATTTCATTAAATAAATTATTTAATCTATTTTTTAATAGTTTATTAAAATAAAAACCCCATAGTATACAAAACAGCAGCCTTTAAAACATCAAGGAAAGATGGCACAAATAAATGGAAGGAATATTTCTATTTTGTCTGAAGAGAATGGAACTCTTAAACACAAAAATATTAAATCGATAGGAATGTATGTATGACTGAATTAAAATGAATTTTCCCTTGTAGTTGTCAAGTGCCGTGAGATGCATTGCTATATATTGACCTAACAGATAATATATATTTTTTATTTTTGTTTGGTTTTGTTGTTTTTAGTACTTCTGTGTAAAAAGAAGCAGGCCGTATTTAGTATTCAGAAACGTTACATGCAAACTGCCAATGACCTGAGGTGTTTGTCTTAGAGTATTATTCTGTTTTTTATAAAAGTTTTAAATCTGCTACGTTATTGAATTCATCATAGAGTTCCAATGTTCCTTGAATGCACCACAAGTGGTGCGAGAAGCCATGTGTGACTGCGACGCTGCCTGCCAGTGCCAGCCGAGCTCAGCTGCCGAAATGCGGCAGGATGGCGGAAGGAGCGGTCGCCCTTTATGTAGCTCCGGTGGCTATCTCAAATAATGGACTTGTGAAAACCCACAAAAGGTTTGATTGGTCAATGGGGGTAGTGTGATCATGCTGCACGCACATGCGCAGATCATTTTCTTTCTGATCCTCTGGAAGGAAGGACGGTCCTGTCGCTTCAGATGCCTCGCTAATCTGCAGGTAAAGTCTGCTACAAAGTTGTAGTCAAAGTAGCTGAGGGGGGTCAGAAAGGTCACCAAATTTGTCGCTAGGTGCTTTTTTGACAAAAAAAAGTCGTTAAGGGGGTCTGAAAAGTCATTAGAAATGGCGACAAAGTCGCTAAGTTGGCAACACTGATTGTGGCGTTTTACTTCCTCGAATGAGTCCCTACTGTAAATCATCCAAGAGTGATCACACCAGATATAACACCGTATTTATCTGCTCGGTTATCGGTTTACTGTGCATGACTCGTCTTCTGGCGCTTATCCGTAACTGGCAACAGCCACGAAACCCATGGAACGAAAAGTGACTTTTTGCTTTGACAAATGGACCGCAGTAACCACATTTGACCACATGATGTTATTCTTACTCCATTTCTACATGTTGCACCTTTAAATGAGCTGTTCAAGCCAGAAAATTCTTTACTGAGGATAAAGTCAAACAAATCTAAAAATAACACAGCAACGTGAGGATCACTACCAGTTATCACAATTCCTTTATTATAGTTGTTGCTTCCACAGGGTGTTAACAGCAGTCACTAAGTTTACAGCTCAGTTAACTTTCACATGAAGCTAGGTTGGTCTGGATCTGGGTTTTCTTCCTTTAAGAGTTTATTGATCTGAAACATTTAAATGTGACAAAAAGGCAAAAACAAGGGAAATCTGTAAAAGGGTCGAATCTTTTCTCACAGTTGATATTTGCTGCAAAACAAACTCCACAATATGATAGACATCAAGTGCAAAACCAGAATTTATGAGCATTAGCGTTAATTTGAATCTTTTTTTGTTTCAAGAGGGAAGGAGCTAAAGGCAAGACTGATGAACATCCAGGTGTCTGACTTTTCTTTTGATGTTCGCGGTGGTTAAAAAAAACGTTTTGCTGCCATTTGATGTCTGCTTACTTTTAAGTCACCAATTACAATGTTTGAAAGCTGCAGTCGGAGGGAACAACCTGACAAAAATTCCCTCATAAAACAAATGCTCGCCCCAGGACCATCTTCAAAGAAGGATCTCTAATGTCAACTACCCTCACTAGAACTAAACATGCAGAAACGAGTAAATGAAAATGCCACCTAGATTTCACACAAACAACTAAAAACATAAAAATTATGCCATCCATCCATCCATTTTCATCCGCTTATCCAGAGTCGGGTTGCGGGGGCAGCAGGCTAAGTCAAAAGGCCCAGACTTCCCTCTCCACAGCCACTTGGGCCAGCTCCTCCGGGGGAATCCCAAGGCGTTCCCTGGCCAGGTGAGAGACATAGTCCCTCCACCATGTCCTGGGTCTAACTTTAGGTCTCCTCCTGGTTGGAAGTGCCCGGAAAACCTCACCAGGAAGGTGTCCAGGAGGCATCCTAACCAGATGCCGGAGCCACCTCAACAGGCAACTCTCGATGTGGAGGAGCAGCGGGTCTACTCCGAGCACCTCCTGGATGACCGAGCTTCTCACTATCTCTAAGGGAGAGTCAGACACCCTGCGGAGAAAACTAATTTCAGCCACTAGTACCCACGATCTCGTTCTTTCGGTCACTACCCAAAGTTCACGACCATAGGTGAGGGTAGGAACGTATGACTCAGCTCTCTCTTCACCATGACGGACCGGTACAACGCCCGCATCACTGCAGATGCAGCACCAATCCACCTATCGATCTCACGCTCCAGTTTTCCCTCACTCGTGAACAAGACCCCGAGATACTTAAACTCCTCCACCTGGGGCAGCACCTCATCCCTGACCCGGAGAAGGCATTCTACCCTTTTTCGAATCAAGACCATGGTCCCAGATTTAGAGGAGCTGATTTAGAGGTTATGCATCTAATAAAATAATTTATGCTACACTTACCGTCCATGTGACCTGGATGGTTGTGGGACTCAGAACCACGGGGTTATGCAATCGAACGATGACCTCACCAAGCTCCTTCTGCACATGTCTGTGGTCGACACCCTGAGCTGGAGGGCTGATATCTGCACGGAAAGATGGAGAAAAGACCCACAGATATTTTCAGGTAAAGAAAGAAAATGATTTGAGGCTGAATGATAACAGTGAGCTTTCAGATTCAACAAAGAAACTTAGTTTGAAAAGAAGCAGCTTCATTTGCATTAAAATAATCTCTTTCCACCTTGTAATAAGGGACTGTCTTTTCAGACGAGTGTCTGCACTTCCTCGGGTCTGACGGAACAACTGCATCGACTGCACTCAGAATGGTTGACCCTCACGCGTCTCAAATGGAAGATTAATAGATGCTGTGACACCATTTCCCAGCTCATTTCCCACCCGCATGTGTTTTAGGTTAGAAGGAAATAAAAACTTCAGCAAAGGAGATCCTGAACGCTGTGGATTTGAGCCACGTTTTGAGTTATTTACTGGAGGAAAAAGATTCTTCATTCAGAAAACCCAACTAAGTCACAAATCTCAAACTACACTACCGCAGAGAGAGGAGTCAACACAAAAAAATCTATGACCGTCATGGCTAATCAAAATGTTTGTGTTCCATCTCCAGACTCTTATCCATCCGCATCTTTAGATGAGTTATCCGAGGTGAACCCTGCTTTTGGCTCACTGCTGGGAACTTTTCATATCACTGCACACCAAATGTCTGTGGGCCGCTCAGAACAGTAGTCAAACCTTACCCGGAACTGGGGATGGTCATTTTCTCTTATTATGAAGATTAACGTTGCACGGAAGGCACTAATGCTGTTGGCCCTTTCCAAAAGTAGGCACGTTTATTTACATAATAGCTTAAGTGTAGCCCTCATGAGCTGAACCGAGCCGAAGAATTTGACCTCTGGATCATTCCGCAGCGAGTTGGCGCTGCTTTTCGCTGCAAAATGCAGCGAGGCTGATGATCGGTGAAACACTGATCTTATTAAATGATAGGAAAAAATGAGTTTTTACAGAACTACATAATCTTTTTTTCTCCCCCATGTCCTGTCTGGCTGTGAAGCAAACAGAATTAATGGTCTGAATGCTGGTGACAAGCCTTACAGATTTACTCTCAGGTGGAGCATCAACGCTTCTTTTTTTAATGTCACGCCTGATACTTAAAACTTTGTTATTGTTTTTTTGAATGCTTGTAATTCCAACCAGATACGGAGACAGAGGTGAAAAAGAAAGGAAGAGACAAGGGGGGAGGGGGGGTGGGGGGTCCACAAAAATAAACAATCAATGATGAACAAGAGTCTGCTTCTAGACCTGCAGAAAAGGGACACACAATATAACAGGAGCAAGCTATCACTGCGTCAACCTGATGAGGAAATATAAAATCAACATTGTTTTACTGAACAATCACACAATAATAAATCACAGTGCATTTAGTGCCAACCACAGCCACAACATGTGTTGAACGTGCCTAAGTCCATACTTATGAGAGCACCATTCAATTCAATTCAATTCAATTCAAAAATACTTTATTAATCCCAGAGCAAAATTGATTGCTGTAGCAGCTCTGAATATTAATAATAATCAAGTCATCAAAGAGTTGTTGTATATTACAATGGCTGTTGGCAGGAAGGATCTCCAGTAGCGGTCAGTGTTGCAGCAAAACTGAAGAAGCCTCTGACTGAAGACACTCTTCCGTTGTCGGACAGTCTTGTGAAGAGAATGCTCAGGGTTGTCCATCATTTTCTTGATTCTCTGGAGAATCCTTCTTTGCATGATCTCCTCCAGCGGTTCCACAGTCGTCCCCAGAACAGAACCAGCCTTTGTTATTAGGCTGTTGAGCCTTTTCAGGTCCCTGCTTCTGATGCTGCTACCCCAACAGACGATGGCTGAAGAGATTACACTCTCAACAACTGACTTGTAGAAGACCTGCAGCATCTTGCTACAGACACTGAAGGACCTAAGTGTCCTCAAGAAGTGCAGTCTGCGGTGTCCATTCTTGTAAACAGCTTCGCTGTTATTTCTCCAGACCAGTCTGTTGTCCAGGTGAACTCCAAGGTATTTGTATTCCTCAACCACCTCCACTTCTTCTCCCGTGATGGAAACAGTGTTTGACTCCACCCTGTTTCTTCTGAAGTCTAAAATCATCTCCTTTGTTTTGTTCACGTTCAAGGTCAGATGATTGTTTCCACACCATGCCACAAAGCGCTCCACCAGCTCTCTGTACTCAGCTTCCTGTCCATCTCTGATACACCCGACAACTGCAGAGTCATCTGAGTATTTCTGTAGATGACAGGTCTCTGACTTGTACTGGAAGTCTGAGGTGTACAGGGTGAAAAGGAATGGTGAGAGTACAGTCCCTTGTAGTGCTCCAATGTTACTGATTGCCTGGTTTGATGTGCAGCTCTTCAGCCTCACAAACTGTGGTCTGTTTGTCAGGTGATCTTTAATCCAGGCGATAGTTGAGGCCCCCACCTGTGTCTTCTGGAGTTTCTGGCAAAGTAGATCAGGCTGGATTGTGTAAAATGCACTGGAGAAATCAAAGAACATGACCCTCACAGTGCTGCCTGCTTTGTCCAGATGACAGTGGGTTGGTTGAAGCAGATGGATGATGGCATCTTCAAGTCCAACTCCATGGTGATAAGCAAACTGCAGCGGGTCCTGATATGTCCTAGTTTGCTTATTCAGGTGGACCAACAGGAGTCTCTCCAGGACCTTCATGATGTGGGATGTCAGGGCAACCGGCCTGTAGTCGTCATTGACTGATGGGCGAGTTTTCTTTGGAACTGGAACAAGGCAGGATGTCTTCCACAGGACTGGAACCTTCTCCTGGGCCAGGCTGAGGTTGAAGAGGTACTGCAGAATCCCACAGAGCTGCTCTGCACAGACCTTCAGTACCCTGGGGCTGACACCATCTGGACATGCAGCCTTGTTCCTGTTCAGTCTCTCCAGCTGCTTCTTCACCTGACTTCTAGAGACAGATTGGTGGGAGGGGGAGATAACTGGGGCAGCAGCATCTCCTGACTTGGTTGAAGACAGATTTATAGAACCAGAAGAGTCCATGACTGCGTTAGAGGACAAAAGAGCTGGCGTGTGACAGGAAAATGTTGGATCAGAGGAGGATGGGATGTCTGATTGGCTGGGGACAGGCGAGGAGGATGCTGGGTTTGTTCCTGAACTGAACCTATTGACGAACTTGTTCAGTTTATTGGCTGTGTCCAGGCTGCCATCTGTGCAATCCTTCCTCTGCTTGAAGCCTGTGATCTTCTTCATCCCTGACCAGACATCTCTGATATTGTTCCTCTGTAGTTTGTTCTCCAGCTTCTTCCTGTATGCCTCCTTGCTGTCTCTGATCTTGATCTTCAGTTGGTTCTGTATACTCCTCAATAATTCCCTGTCTCCCTCCTTGAAGGCTCTTTTTTTCTCATTTAGCAGATTCTTCGGTTCACTGGTGATCCAGGGTTTGTTATTAGCGAAACATCTCACTGTTCTGGTGGGTATGATGTTGTCCACACAGAAGTTTATATAGTCAGTGACACATCCAGTCATGGCATTGATGTCCTCTTCATATCCTTGGCAGAGAGTCATCCAATCTATGGCTTCAAAACAACCCTGCAGGGCTTCTTCAGCATCCTGTGGCTATTTTCTCACAGTTCTTCTTGTCACAGGTTGCCTCCGAACAAGTGGTTTGAATTCTAAGCAGAGAAGAACAAGATTGTGACCTGATTGTCCCAGAGAAGGTCTTGTTTTGGACATGTATGCATTCTTTACATTTGCATAACACAAATCCAATGTCTTGTTTTCTCTGGTGGAGCAGCTAACAAACTGTTGAAATGTTGGAATTATAGCAAGGCATGATTAAAATCACCAGATATAGCCACAAATGCATTGGGGGTGCTGGGTTTGTAGCTTTGCGACAACAGAACTGATGACATCACATGCATTTTCAGCAATGGCTGCAGGTGGAATATAAACGGTTGCCAAGACAACACTGGTGAACTCTCTTGGCAAATAATATGGGTGACAACTTACTGTCAAGAGTTCAACATCTGGGCTGCAGAGATGACATTTCACTGAAACATGACATGGATGGCACCATCTGTTGTTGACATGCACTGCCACTCCACCTCCTTTTCTTTTCCCGTTCCTCTTGAGATCTCTGTCTGCTTGTATAGTCAGGAATCCTGGCAGAGAGACGCTGGAATCGGGGATATGGTCCTGCAGCCACGTCTCAGTGAAACACATAACACTGCACTGCCAATACTCTGGCTGAGTCATTGAAAGGGCTTGGAGTTCATCTATCTTGCTGGCCAGTGATTTCACATTGCCCATTATAATCAGTGGAAGAGATGGTTTGAATTTCCTCTTTCTCTGTCTCGTTTTGCTCCTTCTCTGCATCCACGCTTCTTTCGTTTTAGCTCATTTGGAATTTGTGGCTTCAGTTGAGGTATTATTTCAGCTTTTCCAATGTTAATCAGCTGCTCCCGATTGTAAACCAGCTTGTTGCCATGGTTACGCATCATAACAAATGCTCAAAAAGTGAAAAAAGTGGAAAAAATAGCAGTAAAAATCCTCAAAGCTTCACAGCACCAGAAACAGAAAAGTTAAAGGTGCCAAAAAATACAGTTTTTCTTAAGACGCTAGAAGCAAAAAAAATCCAAAAAAGGCAAAACTTACATGTAGTTAACAGAGCTACTCCAACATGCAGCCCCCCAGAGCAGCACGGAAATTAGAAAGCGAATGTGAGCACCTGTGTGCGTACACAAGCTTGTATATGTAAGGTTTCTCTACAGGAGCGTCCAATAGTGAGTGTGAGGGGCCACAGATCTGCCCCCCAAAGATGCGTAGGAGATGGAAGGAGCTCTAAGGTCCCAGAGATCCAGGAGCTGCCCCAGAGCGCAGGGACCCCAGGGAGACTGCGACCAGAATAGCCCCCGCCTCCCTCAAGAGGAGCAGAGGATCGCCCCCGGGGGCCACAACCAGCAGAGTCCCGGGGGATTTCAATGGCAAGCCCAAAGGCCCGCCCGCAGCCTCCCGCCCCCAAGCCTTCCGGGCCCAGAACCCAGCAACTCGGGACCCGAAACTACATAATCAATACTCATGAAAAGTACCTTGTGTTCTGACTGGCTCAGACATTGGGCTTGGATCACTCAGGCCCTGGACGTTGACGGCTCGAACCATGAACAGGTAGATGGTGTTGGGACGAAGACCTTTGACGGTGAACTGAGTGGTTTTGATGTGATCGGCGACAGTTTGCCAGCTGTTGCTCACCGACTGACTGTAAACAGAGAAGTTTTATGTTTTCATAACGTTTTCCACTAGTAAGTTCCCATGACACACCCTTTTAGTACTGGTCGTCTTTAAGCCAGTATCTCACTGGGCTGTGACTACAGGTAACTAGTTGAAGATGCAACATTGTGTGGAAAATATGCAGATTATCAACAGAAATTAATGAGTTGGTGCGTACAACAGCTCTGCGAGCGACTTCACAAGACATTTGGGGCATTTGACACCATGCAACTGGTTATGCTAATGTTTAAGTTGTATTTTAATCTCAATCTCATGTTAAAGGTCCCATTACAATTTTTTCAATAATTCTGTTGTTGTCTCTAGTATGAATGAATGGCTTGTGATTTACTTTCTGTGAAAAAATAAAAAAAAGCACTGGCGCTCCTGTTTCAGGAGGCAGACGTTAGTCGGAGACTCTTCTACTGCCGTCGTTCGCTCCACTTTCCTGGATTAAAAAAAACTAGATTGGTGTTTTTTCTCCACAAATAGCACAAGCCCGAAGGCACAAACGTGCTCCAACATGTTATGGAGTTGCTAATGCTAATGGTTAGCGCTCCACTTCCAGTGGGTGGTTGCAAACCAGAGTGGGCAGGACCATGAATGCTAAATTTCTCTGACACAGAAGAGACTGGCTTTTTCTGACCTGATGATTCCCTGTCTATTTCCTTTTTGCAGCTAATGAAGGTGATGGAGGTCAGCATCGTATTTAGAATAAGTATTACAAGGTTTCTCTGTAAAAAAGAGTTTAAAAGAAAAAACTTTTGCTTTTCACCAAAAAGCCCTTATTTGGCGGGAGGGGTGGGGTTTGGCCTCTAAGGCTTTCCCAGGTTGTCTCAATTTCTTGCACCTCTTACTCGATGAAACTAAGTCGAGAGGCTGGGAAAGGCTCGAGCTGACACCCAATCCTGATGACGTTGGGATTATATTGTAGAAACATTTTCCTTGATAAATGTTTGAGTGTTCAGAGAATTCCAGTGTTTCAAGAGTAAGGAGCAACCTCCCACACAAGGAAATCAGTCGCCCTTGCAAATATTTAAAGCCATATAAATAAAATTGGTTGAGTAGAATCTCAGTGAGGAAGTGGCTCTAGCTAAATGATGCTACTACCTAACCATGATTGCCGTCAACAAACCTGAATGCTTCAATGACGTAAGAAGCAACAGGTGATGCTCCAGTCATTCCAGTCTGCCAGGACAAGGACACGCTGTTCTTGGTGACATCAGTGACTTGAGGCTTGGACGGTGGACCTGGAAGCTCATTCTCATCAAAGTTCTTTGCAACTATCCCTCCTTGTGATTCTGCGTGAAGGAAGAGAAGGAATCAAAATAAAGGTGGTTTCTGCAAGACTGCTAACAGATAAAACAACTTTTCTCTGACTAACCTTTGACTTCTAAGAAGGCACTCCATGATGTTTCTCCACTTGAGCTGGTGGCCACACATGTGTAGATCCCAGAGTCAGAAAGCTGGTGTTGAGTAGAAAACACAAGAGTCCATAAATGGAAAATAAGACGACATCAAGGCTTTTAGCATGAGGACCCCTTCAGTAACACATCCACTGAGTGATGGGAGGAGATGGTGCTAGCCCTCTGCTGGACAAACGCTGTCATCCGTGAGTCCCTCAAAGTGCTGACGCTAATTTCTTAATGAATTCCATTTCCTACTCACCACCCTTCCATCAGTCTTCCTCTCCCCCTCCTAGCTTCCCCACTGTCCCGCCGACCGCAACAAAACCAGGCTAATTAATTTAGGGTGGGCTGCTAGAACTCCTGGACCGATGACAGCTGGCTTGTCTCTCCATCTCTCTTAGGAACTTTAGTTGTTTGTTGGGTTTTGTCCCTGCGCCTTCCTTCCATTTATTAAATAACATGTCAGGAATCTGCAGCTTTGTCAAGTGTAATAGGTATTCCACTGAGGCCCACTGAGTGGGGAAAGGAAGACATGTGCCCCTTAAATTTAATCTACTCCAAACGTGCACACACGTGTGTGTGTGTGGGTGTATATCAGTAAGTGAATATATATCCTTTCCAACAGCTGGAGTCCATCCATCCATTCACAGCTGAGCCCAGTTGGAGCTGCCATGCCACTAAGTGATGCTATCAAACACTTCTGGTTAAAATAAAAAATCAATGCAGGCTTTTCATCTTTTATATCCTTAGTGTAGCTTTCATTAAAGGTGTGGAACACTGAAAACCCATTTTTTAAAATTATTATTCCTAATTATAATCGGCGACTGAGTTTTTCATGCAGGCTGAACATGAAAATAGTCTCCTATACCTATCTCCTGCATTAGCTTCTGATAGAAAACAGACAGTAAAACTCTACCCTCTGTGCAAAGACCTAGTTTGGATGTCATACAGACGTGGTCTGTTTCCAGGGTAGGATTAGAAAAGCCTGACAGATCTACGTCACACTGTCACTGTTTAACATTCATGACTCGCGACGAGGAAGGCTGTTGCTGGTTTAGCATCCAAGAAACAGCTGAGAACGTCTTAGCTAGTAGAAGCTAAACGTTAGCATTAGCAACTCCACCACACAGCAGAACTCCTCCAGACTTGTGTTTTTTCTGGAGACTCCAAATCCTGAAGTCTGAAGCTCAACTCTGATGTGGCTCATTTCTACTTCCAAAAACTGGCGCACCAGAGCTTTGTTTCCCCAGAGTACAGTTTATAATACATTTATTCCTTCTGGAGACCACTGCAAATGTACTGATTAAATGAGTGATCCACACCTTTAACTTTTGGAGCAATGCCATTATATGAATTGAAATATCTTAAATAAAGAGGTCAATTTTAAGGTTGTTTTGGTTAAAAGCACAAAAAAACACCTAAAATGTTTCACCTTGATATTTTTGATTTGCAAGCTGCCCAGCTCCTGCAGGGACATCCGGGAATCTTTTCCCAGCAGACTGACGCCGTCCTTCAGCCAGCTGACGGACGGGATGGGGTCTCCAGCTGCCTGGCACTTCAGCAGGGCCACACCATCCGCCCCGAGCGTCTGGTTGGAGGGGCCTTGGCGAATAATGGGTGGAGGTCTGTCTGTGAGCACTGGAACATGAAGACGGATACACTAACCTGTTATCTGTTTCCAGGGGAATAACAGATTTCACAAAGCACATCTAACTATAAAGCAAACTGAGTCAGAGCATTCATCATGAAACACAGCGGGAAGAAAGTGGGCATCCATCATAAAGTCAACCATTTTTATCTGCACGTCGTTAAAATGCGCCACAGAACAGTGAGCGTATCACGCATTTCCTGGAATTATGGAAAACAGCTGAGTGGAGATTTCTGGTTTTATTGATGTGGCGGAGGAATGGCACGGCTTCCTGCTGCCGCCCGGCTAGCCTTATTTTTACACACTACCAGGACTCTGTGGCGGTGAGACCGTAGCCTGTTGACTCAGTGCGGTTCAGAATCACTCTGTGCTAGACGGGGCACAATAAAAGTGGTTCTTAAATACTGAACACTACTGTAACCGCTCTGCCGCTACATCAAATGAAGAGCTCAGCTTTAGCCGTGAGTTTCTTTCATTTGCTCTAATGTGTCAAAGAGAGAGGAACCAAAACGCCTTTGGGTTGCTTGAGAAATAAAGGTGATCTCCAAGAGATTTAACGGTTTATAATTTAGAGTTGAATAATGTGGAGTCCCGCTGGCATCACAAAACCTACATTAATTAGAAAGTATGGATTAATGATGTCAGACCTGCGGGGGCTAATTACCGAGGCTACCTCAGTAACCTTTCAACACATTATCACACCCTTGCTTCCAACCCCTATTTTCTCTTTCACACTTACATCTGACAAAAGGAAGTGATTCAAAGTGATTCACTTTGGAGGTGTAATGGTCACCGTTACCTCGGAGTCAAACATTAGAGGGAAACCGTACAGAAGCTGATAAACCACAGGCCGAACGGAGCGTGTTGGAACTCGTTTTTAATCCTCGCTGAGCTGAAAATAAGAACTGATGTAATTAAAGGTGCAATATGTAAGAATAAAGTAAGAATTTAAAAGTGAAATACTCACAAAACAGTCTAATGTCATGTTGGAAGGAAGGTTATTGTAACCCACATCAGAATTGTGGTTTGTGCTGCGGCATAAGGTTGGAAGTGTAATTTTCCCTCCCCGCCACTAGGAGGCGAGTATACCTTGAGATGACTTCCTGTTAGTCAACATTTCCTGTTGTGAAAGCCGTTACTCACGAGGCAACCGCCGCCAGATTAGCTGAAAGATCCTGGATCTGAATTTTGTGAAATACGGCCGTGGGAAGCTGCGTCAGCCGGGCGAGCTATCTCACCACGAGCTCCGATTGGTTTTTTGACCAGGACCGGATCATTTGAGATCTGAACCTTGTGGGTTCAGTGGCGAGCCAATTCCAAGAGAGTGACTGTAGACGGACCAGAGTACAGTGTGGCCAGCCGTGGGATCCATCTTCAGCGAACCCTAGGACTATCACTACATCCCTTGACACAGATAAGACTGACACTTTAAAAAATCTACCCAGGTAGTGTTAGAACCACTGGACAGAAACACACATACACAAAAGAAACTCTAATTTCTCTTTCCAAAGAGAAGTGGACTGAGCAACAGGAGTGGAAGCACTTTAATTCAAACTCTTTGGAGAATTTCCTCAAAGAAGGTGTTGGTTTTGGTTTTATTTTGAGTCCTTTAATGTGCGTTTGTGCACTGTAGGAAGCCGGCTTTGGACAGGCAGGGTTTGTAAACTTTACAACTTTTCAATACACTTTCTATTTAAATCATATCTTATCTGTCATTGTGTGGTTCCTTCTCTGCTGATCCTTTCAAGGCTCCATAATCTTACCTAGAACTTTCTGATACTGGTCCAAAGTTGTCAAGACAATAGTTCAATACCTATTTCATATTATTTAATTGTAATACCTGTTACATTATAGTGAAACAGTTTTTCTACTTACAAAATAAACAAAGGAGGGGCGTAGCTACTGTTCACCGTCAGTGAGTGTGAGGTTGCTGTGACTCCTGTGAGCTCATAGCCTGGTGAACCAGACCAAATTCTTGCTTTGCAAAGTTTGGTCTAGGAACGCTCCACTGACAGCATTCTGGCTGGCCAATCACAGCTCTCTAGAGGGGTTTCAAACACATAAAGAGCTGTGATTGGTCCATATGGTGGGCCAATTATAGTGCTCTATCTGCTTAGTGAACAAATCACAGAGCTTTATTCGCTTTGTGGGCCAATCAGGGCACTCTATATGCCTGGTGGGTGGGATGATGCAACAGAGTGAAACAAGATGGTGACAGCTCGTTTGAAACGGCTTTTACATCAATTTGACTATTAGAACTTGGGCTTCATCAGAATCAGGAGCAGATAGATGTATTTAAGTGCTTTTTTTTTAAGAAAAAAAAAGATGTGTTTTCTCCTTCTTCAACTGCGGACCGCCTCATTTACCAATAACTGTGGCGGTGAGTATGTCACATTCATTGTCCAGCAGCATGCGGAGATCATTAGAAAGACAACGGTAGAACCCGCCCCACAACCGAGAGCCGTCAATGGAGCGATGCCAGACTAAATAATACGTTTATTTAGTCTGGCTTGCCAGGCTAGTGAGCTCACACAGCAGCACCGACATTTGTAATCTGACACCAGCCGGCAAAAATCTCCAGTTGTTTAAAGAACCAAAGCCGGTAAACAGGAGCGACCCAAAAGTTATTTCTTTTACCCCTAAGAAGCCACGGGATCTTTTTGTTTTGCTCTATCAAGAAAAAGTCATTTTTATTTCGGCCCTACACGTTGCACCTTTAAAAAAACACAAAAGCAGGAAAGCGAATGGCATTTAAAGCACAGCTGGTAGCTGAGCTGTGGTTTGAATCATTTCTAAAAGATGTAAAAATGCCTTTCACATCAAAATCTACAAATGTGTATTTAAAAGAATTACAATGCTCCGTGAAATATTTAATCTCTGTAATGCTTGTTATTATTATTATTATTGCTATTATTAGGAGCGGACTGTAAGCAGGTGTGAGGCTGCAGCAGTAGATGCAACGCCTGCAGAGGCGCACAGCTTTGACAGGACAGTTGATGCGTCGGACTGATGCCCGTGACGCGGGAGTGACAAAAGGGAGGAGGTGAAGCTCAGCTTGGCCTTGGGTCTCTAGATCAGGAATTTTTCATTACAGATATCCTTGAACTCCACAGACTGCTGGCGGGACTCGGGGCAGTAAATCACTCAGAGACGGCAGCAGGTGTGGCCGTGACCTTTCCCTGACCCTCGCCTGCTCGGTCCTCCTTTTGCTCATTTTCTTTCAAACCTGCCTGTAGCACATTGTTGTTGGATATTTTCCATTAAATGCACCATTGGAATGGAAAAGAAAGAAAAAAAAGAATAAAAACATTAAACTAAATGAAATATTTACCTTTTAACATTCAAATCAGGCTTTTACGCTTGTTTGGAAATTAATTACATATTCACAGTTTCCTAATCAATCAGATCAGACAGAAATGTCCCAGGATTTTGGTTTTTAGCCAATAGGTGCTCTTTAGATAGCCGTCTATCTCAGCCTCACACCAGCTGAGCTGATTATACGCTCCTACTTCAAGGTGGACCACATAATTCATCCCACTGAAGGCTATTGTCACTCACTCACCTCATCTATCTGTCTCTCTGTCCTTTGCTCCTTTCCCTCAAACACATTTTTTGTGCCGATCATTAAACTTGAAGGAACTCAAGGGCAAAGCTTTATTTCCTCACCAAAGGGAAAACAGGAACACTTTAATTAAACTGCCAGATTAAAAGAGGAAAAAAAAAACTCGAGCAAAAAAATGAGAAATTAAAGGTCATCCGTTCTTTATAGAAGCTAGAATTATTTTTGGATAAATAAAATTCCCAACTTTTGTATTTTCAAAGGTGTCGACAATCCAACTAAAGCTGAACAAGTCAAAGTAAAAGCCCAGGCCAGCAGCACGCAGCATCAAGGGACCCCACCAGCTTCCCTGCGTTTGTGTGTTCCCTCACCATCCGTGACCTCCAGCTGAGCCTTAGCGAGGATGCTGCCGGCTACCGTCAGGGCCTGGCAGATGTAGTAGCCGGCGTCGCCTCGCTGCACGGAGGAGACGGTGAGGTCTCCGCTGGGCGACACCGAGAAGCGGCTGTTGGGCTGCTGGGGTTGGTTTGGAAAGAGCAAATTCTGAAGGAACAAAAAGAAAATTAGTGGGACCATGAATCCAGAACAATCCGGGCTGATTACGAAATCATCTAACTCCCAAAACTCCCGCGTGCTTACACGAACCACGCGAGCACGAGCCACCGCGTTTAAAACCGGGATTTGTTTACTCTAAAGTCAAATCTGCTCATACGGCAAAAGAGACTAGACCGAACAAAACGAGCATTTATTACTTCGTTTTACCACATAAGTCCGATTTTAGATTGCTCATTAAACAGATTCTCAGCACAAACTCAGTTTATTCTGTCATTTTCCTTTTAAAGAGCAAGTCACCCCCAAATCAACTTTTTTTGCTGATAAACTGCATAAATGCGTGCCTAATCGTGTTGCAGACACGTGTCGTCAATAATATGGTACTTCAGTGCATCTTAGTTAAAATTTAAATATTCTGCCTAAAACTGGCAGTGTTGTGCCGTCGTCAGGTAAAAACTCTGCACTGCATTTGAATTTAAATCTGCCACCACTATTGGCTAAGAGGTATGCTATGATGTATACTGGTCCTTATGATGTCACAATGTCATTGTGAGCCTGTGTGTGTGTGTATTGGTTTGCGGCTCCGCCCTCTCGGTCTGCAAGGCAACAGCATGTGTTGCATTTTTCAAACATGAAGAGGGAATGAAGTAAGTTTCTTGTAGGGGGTGACTTGCTCTTTAATAACTGTTGTTATTAAACAGTCCCCATGAGGGACTTCCAGGCTCGACTGAGATGCTGTTTCTTCTCTGACCGCGTCGTTTTGGTGGAAACGTCTTTCCCCAGAAAGACTTCAACACTCTTAGCTCAACAGAAACTGCAGCGCCTTTGTGAAAAAACACTTCATCATCATCAAACCTCCTCAACATTGATGAAATGACTTTTCCTTTGGTCCTTTTCCCTGAATATTAAAAAAAAACCTTCTTGTTTTTCTCCATATCTTTTATATCCGAACCAAACTTGCATTTTTCCAAAGTGATTTTTTAAAATCACCACTAACGTCTTCTCCTTTGGTCAGAACGGTTTTTGTTTGCATCTCTTTAGGCCTCCTGCTCTGTTTGTTCTTGTTCCAAACTTCAGACAGCTGCCTGGGATCAGCTAATCTCTTTTCCCATCATCTGTACTGAATTACCTCCTTGAGGATGTTTTATTTGACTTTTCACCGTTTTTCCTGACAGCTTGTTTGTTAGGAGCACGTTTCCTGTCATGCACTCACCTGCAGCATCTGCTTCGTTTGACTCGTCGGTTTCATCTTTTCTGCTTTTGTGAGATTTGATGAGAATACAAACAAAAAAAAAAAAGCAAACTTTTTTGGTTTTAAAATATATTTAAAAGCCATAATTGAACTGCTTTTCATCAGATTTGGAAGTTCTCCTTAAACTCTAAGAGTTTATTGAACAGGAGAAACGATGACACGTTCTTTGTCGGGGATTGAAAACATAATCCTGTTGAACTCGGCGAGGATAAAGACAGAGAAGTACTTCAGACAGAACTCAGGACTGCTCAAAGTGTTGAAACCTTTTATAAATATTCTATTTGCTTACATTCTGAGTGTTTGATCATACCATGCCAACTTTATCTCTATAGCACAAAGACACAGCGTGAGAGCTGACCAGAGTGCTGAACAGGCAGGATCAATTAAAACAAAAGTAAAAACAATAAGAAGATAAAACACAACAATTAAAACTATAAAATCATAATACGATAACACGAATCCCCGTCTAAGAGCCAAGTCATAAAAGTAGGTTTTTAAACGAGATTTAAAAACAGGCAGAGAGGATGCCATCCTAACTGTAATGGGCAATGAGTTCCAGAGCATGGGGGCAGCACGGACCAACACACGTTCACCTCGTGATTTGTAGGCCATCCGGGGAATGCAAAGCAGTAGACGGTCAGCTGACCTGAACATACGAGTAGGTACATAGGGAGTCAGCAGCTCGGACAGATGAGGAGGAGCTAGGTCGTGTAGGGCTTTAAAAACAAATATCAATATCTTAAAATGCACACAAAATGTGATGGGGAGCTAGTGAAGATGTTCCAGGACTGGTGTAGTATGGCTATGTCGACCCATCGTCGTCATCTTCCTCCGCTTATCCGGGTCCGGGTCGCGGGGGCAGCATCCCAACTAGGGAGCTCCAGACCGTCCTCTCCCTGGCCTTCTCCACCAGCTCCTCCGGCAGGACCCCAAGGCGTTCCCGGACCAGATTGGAGATGTAACCTCTTCAACGTGTCCTGGGTCGACCCGGAGGCCTCCTGCCGGCAGGACATGCCCAAAACACTAGGGCTGGGGGTAAATGATCATTTTTAAAACGATTATTCTGCCGATTATTTTATCGAATAGTCGACTATTCTAATGACTATTTAGACAATTAATCTAGCGATTATTTTTCTAATGCACAATTAACAAAAACCAGAAAATCTCAAATAAATTCCTCAAAAAATTGATAAATTGTTACTGTAAGAGAATAAACACTACAGGCCTTCCATTTTGTATAACACTGCTTTTATTGTGTTGGTTGGTTATGTTCTGGTGACGTGTAGAACTTGGGAGAGCAGGCTGCTGCCTGAGAGGTGGCTGGAGATGGAGTGTCTCCAAGCTGCTTTGTTTTGGTCACTTATGTGTGTGAGGTGAGTGGTGTTACGACCCTTCCTGGGGAGTTTGGCTCGTGTGCAATAAGGAAGGGACAATAACAGGATTTAAAAGTTAAAATGATGATCAGGTTTATTTACTACAAAAACACATAAATCTTTCCATCCACAGGTTGGGAATAATAAAACTAATTCTGCCTGTGGGGAATTAAAACAAAAATACAAATAAGTAGGGATGTCCCACTGGTCAAAGATTACAGGGTTCTGGACCAAAATAAGGATCTCCAAAGGTCCAAACTCTAAACTGGGTGGTTAAACCAAACTCAAGGTGATATTTTAAACTAAACCGAAAACCCACAACACTCTAAATGTAATAAAAGGGAGATCTACACCACAAAAAAGATGAACTCTAAACCAAAACGTAACAGCTGAAGCAACGCAAGAAGCTGTTAGCGAAAATGCTAACAGTAGCTTTACCAACGTTAAGTTCAAGTTACCAAGTTTAAATAAACCAAAAACACCCAGCAGCAAACAGACCAGCACGGAGGAGAGACTGCTACCACCAAAACAGCTCTCCTAATGTCTGAAAGAAGCTCCTTTATGAAGGGAGAAACGCTCCCGGTGATTTTCGTCGGATTGGGACGTAGATCGACCGGTAAATCGAGAGCCTGGCTTTCTGGCTCAGCTCCCTCTTCACCACGACAGATCGGCTTAGTAGGGTTGTCACGGTAACCGGTATAGCGGTAAACCCCGGTAAAAAAGTTGACAATAAAAATAACCGTCCAGTTTTTAAAAAACTAAATTATCTCGGTGGGTTTACCGTGGCCGCGGTTTCGGCGCGATGACCCTTACCAGCCACCGTCGCTTCAGCTGAAGTTCCCGCGGCGCGCACACACACTTTTTAGTTTGCAATGGCACCAAAACTTTGAAGCTGAAATAATGGCCGAAGGAGGAGACGGCAGCGCCCAGGACATCCATCAGCCGTCAAAGAAGACTAAATCGGAAGTATGGGCATATTTTGGATTTCTGAAAAACACTGAGGGACAGTTAATAGAAGACGGCTATCCCGTTTGCAGAACGTGCAGGAAACAAGTGTCTGCAGAAGGCAGCAACACTTCAAATCTCATGGCACATCTGCGTGACGATCACCCACGTCTCTACAGCCAGTGCAAGGTAAGTTAACATTAGCATTTTAGCTGAAATGCATGACGCGAGGACTTTTGGTTGAGGGAGAATGCAACGAGTCACTACATACTGCAGCCGCAGCGTCCTCTGCCAGCATTTAAACCGTGTCACGGACACCCTGTTGCTGGATGAAGCATCTTATTTGTTGATGATGAAGAGAAATATACAGTTAGTTCCTTGTCATGGATTTGTTTACTTATTCAATGCCATTTATACTTGAACATTTGGATTTGATTACATAGTGTAGTAGTTATTTTAGTAATTTGTTTAAAGTGGCTATTTATTTTAAATACATATTTTTTAAGGTTGACTTGTACAGTGCTCAAGTCAAGTGTGGACTGGAGTTTTAGATTTTCATTTTGATAATGAAGAAAACAAGTATATGAGAAAACAAGTGGTGTTTATTTGATTTGTTTACATATTGTTTATGTTTCGAATGTTTGGATTTGTATAATTTAAACCTGCACTGACTACTGTAACATGTTCCAGAAAAAGAAGCTATTTGTTCCTTTACTTGTGAAAAGTTGCACTTTTGCTAAGGCTTTGTGTTATTTTAGGTTTAATAAACACTGTTAAACCTTTTCTAAACTATTTCAGTTTGTGTAGAACAGGACTATCAATGCTTTCTGAACATATGCAACACCGTTTAAAAAATACCGCGATAATACCGAAAACCGTGATAATTGTGGTCACAATAACCGTGAGGTTAAATTTTCATACCGTGACAACCCTATGGCTTAGCGTCCGCATCACTGCAGACGCCGAACCAATCCGCCTGTCGATCTCCCGATCCCTCCTACCCTCACTCGTGAACAAGACCCCGCGATACTTAAACTCCTCCACTTGAGGTAGGACCTCTCTTCCGACCCGGAGCTGGCAAGCCACCCTTTTCCGGTCGAGAACCATGGTCTCAGATTTGGAGGTGCTGATCCTCATCCCATGTCGACTCGTGTTTGTTAAATCATGAGTCATGTATTCATTTTTGTTAAGATTACCAAAGTAAAAGTATCAAATAAAGAGATTTAATTATACCCAACCGCATCAACGCAACTAATCACGCTGTTTGTTTGAATTAGCGTTCGTGTATCTGCATCTCTTGACAGCTGAGGACATTATTGTCCTCCAGTGTGAAGGAAAAACTCCTTTGTGTCATTAAATTACCTCAATTAACAACCCATAATATTCTCACCTACCAAATAGTTTCATATCTCTCACACAAAGAGAGCCTTGAGAAACAGAAGGTAAAGATGTGTGACTGCTTGTGTCGCATTTTTGTGGTGCATTCGGCTCAGAAACCTCATCTTAATAACAGCATAACACACACACGCGCGTGCGCACACACGCACGCACGCACGCACACACACGAGCGTTATTCTGAATGAACACGTTAGCATGTCGGTACTTCTGCAAACACTTACAGAATAACACTTTTATAATTGTTGGCCTCCGGGCAAAGACTGAGCACACACACGTGTGTGTGTGTGTGTGTGTGTGTGTGTGTGTGTGTGTGTGTGTTTGTTTCAGCTCCAGAGCTGAGTCATATCTTTAGCACATCTACAAGCCCCAACAGGTTCCTAATTGGCCCAGTTGCAGGCTGTAGAGTTGCCATCCAGGTATTTGAATCAGGGTATCTGCTTTAGCGAGGGATACGATCGCTCTTATCAGTTCAGGGTCACAAAAAGAAAACGATTAGCACTTTAGAGGAGTCGTTGCTGTTTGGCAGCTCTTTGGGAACAAAGGTGTGTCTTTGTGTCTTTGGTAAAGATACTGAGGATAGATTTCTGTGTGTGTGTGTGTGTGTGTGTGTGTGTGTGTGTGTGTGTGTGTGTGTATGTGTGTGTGTGTGTGTGTGTGTGAGGAGCAGCACCATACAGCTGGGGAAATCCAAACAAAACACTGACTGCTGATTACACAAGGCGCCTATTTTACTGAAAGGTTCAGAAAAGGACGACGTTCCACGTCTCATTCGAGGAGTTTCATCAGCTCAAAATGAAAAGCGCTGAATCCCAAGTTCTCGAACCGTCGTGAGTGTTTTGTTAAACCTCTCTCCAGAGAGTCAAGCCCTGAGAATTGCTGAAAACTGTCTAAAGATTGGATTCAGAGCTGCACTGTAGGTGTTAGAGAGTTGAAACTAAATACCTCCTATTACACTATTAAACACCCCCCTCATCCTTAACCGACACAGACGTGTCACACACAGAAGCAACTTTATGTGCTTTCCAGGAGCAAGAACAGCGAGAACAGAAAACATTAAAATCAATGTAAAAACACCCCAGCCGATGTTAAAATCAAATTGAAACGACACACAAATTAATTTAGATGCAGGAATCAGATGAAAGGCAAAGGGTGGCAAATACAAAGCAGAAGATGCCGCATAAGAACATTCATTCAAAGGCTGATGAATACATGAAGGTTTTCCATTTTGATGTAAACGTTACAAGAGTCGGGGCACATTTGATGTCTTAAGCCGGGCGTACACTGTGCGACTTTTTCACTCGCAGCGTTCAGCTTCAGCTCAAACTGTACGACTTCCTCGCAGAGCAGATCTCACGAGTCATGTGCTCACACCGCACGACCCAGTTCTCGCATGCGATCTGACCGCTCACACTGTACGTCTGGTAGCAACACGTCGGCCCTAAAAATATGCTAAAAATAGCAGTTTTTACTCAACACGTTAGACTTTTTGGTCTTGTTTTGCCTGTTGTCCTTCGGGAGTGCTGCAGGAGGACACACAGGGGTTTATGGGGGTTGGATGAGGAAAACGAAATAAAGAAAGTAAATCTGTGTTTTGTGATCAGTTTAATTTGACATGAACACGACAAACACGCTTTCTTGACAATCTTTGTGAGTAAAAAAACGTGTAGAAACAAAAACGAACAGCGTGTGTTATTAGGGAAATAGCGAGCGGCGTTGATGCAGGATTGCGCATGCGCCGTGAGCAGTTCTGATACTTTTTGGGTCGCAGCTGCTCGCAGCGCCGCTTCAACAGTGCGATACCCTCACGAGGGACGAGCGAAATTTTAAACACTCCAGAAGTCCGTGCGACCTCACGACTGCTGATCGGCAGCTGGTCACGTGGTGTTAATCGCCTCTCGTAACCCCCTGTACACTACACGACGCTCGGCGCAAAACTCGCCCCGATGTCGTGGATTCTTACACGACTGGAAAATCGGCTCAAAAAAGTGAAAAAGTCGCACAGTGTCCGCCCGGCTTTAAGGAAGCTGATCCCATCGGTGTGTAGCATAGCAGCTAAATGCACCTTCACCCTGTTTGCTTCTCCCAGCTGACCATTTCCTAAGGATCTCACAGCCCTGCTGGGCGTAGATTCAGGATGGAAATCCAACATGTATTTGTTTTGTCCCCCTGCCATTGAATGATTTATAAACTAGTAAAACTACTTAGAAATTAACTCTGTAGATTAGCCGTAACCAGTGTAGAGATTTAAGAACAGGAGTGATGTGCTCGGCTGACTTGGTTCTTGTTAAGACCCTAGCGGCAGCATTCTGAATGAGCTGCAGTTGCTTCACGGCTTTTTTTTTTGGGAAGACCAGTCAAAAGACCACTGCAATGGTCCAGCCTGCTGGAGATGAACGCATGAATGAGTTTCTCTAGGTCCCGTCTGGCCATGAGACCTCTGAGTCGTGCTGTTTGATGGAGATGATAAAACGCTGACCTGGATCTTAATGTGACCAGTGAAGCTCAGGTCTGAATTAATTATGACACCAAGATTTCTAACCTGATGTGAGGGTTGAGAATTCTCATTCGCTGCCAGCGTTTCTCACCGTTTTTACAGTTATTTTAAGAGTCACAGAACGTTACGTGCTAGGATGATGCAAGTGGTGCTCGCTGCAGAACCACAAAGGCGGAGCTGCACCAGAGTCAGCCCCGCCCATTCCATCAGAGTCAGTCCAATTCCTTCCAGTCGTCAGACTTGATAGCATTCTGGAACCATAGAGGGTGTTATAGCTAACATCATCTAAAATGCAAGATTGAGGACGGAGTTGAGAAGTTAATTGAACAGTTTTTGTTAAGTTTCCATATAATTAAAAATCTAACTTTTGGAACTTTTTACCATGTTATATTGTCGTTTCCTCATAAGAAACACGCCAAAGCCATTTTTGGCCTCATTCATGCATTTCCCTCCCATCTCAGCTTCTATTTGGTCTCCTCCCCCGAAGCGGGTCTGGTCTTGGTTCTCAAATCTGGATATTCTGTGAATTTTCTGACAAATTATTTCTGAAATGACTTCTACTGAGACACCGGCGGAAAAACCATACATCCCATCTCCAAAGACACACTGGATGGCACAATTACATGTAACGCCACTTGTTTTTTTACCGGATGTAGTGGTGAAGTGGTTGTGTAACCCTTTTTCTTCTTTTCTAGCTACACTTGCCAGTACTATGTTTACAACAATTTATAGGTATACTATTTACAATATGACTAATGTGTTTTAATTTTAAATTTATTCGTTTAGCCAGTGTGAGTCCCTTTGTGAGCAGAGTTTCAACTAAAATGCTGTTTAGGAACGACCAAATTCAAATAACTTTTAAAGACATAAATATTTTGCTGAAAATAAACATTGCAACTAAAATATAAACAAATTAAATGTTTCAGCTGGCTAAATAGATTGCTGCCGACCCCACCGAGAGTCGAACCAGCATCAGCAGAGGGGAAAGCAAAACTTAAGTCAGAAAATCTTGCCATTGGACTACCAGAACCCATTAAATAGCTTTAAATGCTGTTGTACGCCGGTTTTGTTGGAGCGGCTGTGGGCAGATATTCGCTAAAAGAAACATTTTCATTTTGGGAAACATTCAGGCTTTGTCATGTAGCAAGTTACATTTATCTTGTTTAATTGGAGCACAGAACATAGCATTAACAGTTGTAAATTAATAACAGCCGTAATTCATGTGGGTCCGGTTAGTTTGCGATAAAGTTGAAAAACAAAAACAGAAGAAGTCAGTGGGCTAGGCTGAGTTTGCGTGAATGTGTGGGGCTGACTCTGGTGCAGCTCCACCTTTGTAGTTCTGCAGCGAGCACCCTCTTGGATGATGTCGACGCCAAAACAACCAAAACAACCAAAACAAAGCGGAGACTCACCTCTTGCATCAGGAAGAATCTGCGCGTTTCGGGCGTTATCCGTTCTTTCATAATCCGTTGTTGAACTGTGATCGGCAGAAGCTTTTCCGGTTCGCGCCTCACTTTTTTTTTACAGCAGCGGACCAAAACGATCTCCTAACACATGGATGTTCTGCTTCCTGATCACGTGACGTGTGACGTACACGGATGAAGATCAGCTTTAGAGCTGAGATGTTTGTTCTCACGGTGCGGGGGCTCGTTCCGACGCCCACACAGTAAAAACATGTGAACGAGTTAAGAAAATAAATAATTCTTTCACAGACTTTCAAGATAAAGTCTCACCTGATTTCCCTCCTTCTGCCAGAAAACAGCAGGCTGAGGATTTCCTTTGGCTTCACACGGGAAGGTGGCAGTACGACCCTGCGACACGATTTGATCCCTCGGACGGATGACAAACTGAGGTGGAGCTGAAGTAAAAAAACAACAACAAAGAAACAGTGTTAGAAAGAAGGCGAGTGCCACGCAATCATGGCCAAGCATCGGTGAAACGTCAAGGGGAGAAGCCATCAGAGCTGAAGAACTTCAAGCAAAAGGAAAAAACGGAGCTTTCATGCAACGTTCCGTCTGTCTTTTTTCACCCAACGAAGAACACCAGTTACTGTCACTGCCATGGTTACCAGGTCGGCCATTCATCCAGGGGAGGCCAACGCTGAATGAATGACAGTCACAGAAGCATTCACACAAGGAAGCGCCTCAGTCGGAGTGGTTTTAGGTTTTACACGACACGCTCATGCCTTAGAAACATCCAAACAACCGGGCCACAGAGGGTTAACGGTGTCTGACTTTCCATGTGCTGGATTTACTCTGAATTAGAGTACGTGCCATAGAAAAGTCAAGATCTGAAGTGGTTTGATACAACTTCTGATCAAAGCTCTGTGTGTGTGTGTGTGTGTGTGCGTGTGTGTGTGTGTGTGTGTGTGTGTGTGTGAGAGAGAGAGAGAGAGAGAGAGAGAGAGAGAGAGAGAGAGAAGGTGGTCGCTGTGTTGATCACACCTGTAGCTAACACCCGTCCAATAAAAAGTGAAGCTTTGAGATAGCACCGCCTTTTATTCTCAATGGTCACAGACTCGCCCTCAGGACAGAATTGGACGTATAAATACTGGACAGATGCGGTGAAAGAATGAAGAGAGGAGTCTGGAGATTAGAGATACGTTATTTTAGCATTTGCTACTTTATCCTCGGGCCAGGACGATAGCTGGCGTGATTGTTTATGAGTTTTATCATTTCATTCTCTTTTTTTTAATTCCTTTAGTATTCTTATGTTATTTTTAGCACTTTTCCAGTTGATTCTACTAAAGTTCTTATCTATTACCAGATATTCCCCTTGTGTTGTTATACTCAGGCCATTTTTTACCTCTTGACTATTTCATCTCGTTTCCTTTTGCTGCATGCCCAGCACTTTGGTCAGCTGTCATGCCGTTGATAAATGTGCTGTATGAGTAAATCTGGACTGGATTTGGGTGGTTATTATTTTTAATTGCTGGTTAGAAAGGGACAACCTCACATTTAGGGACTGGATGTGTTTTTATACACGCAAACGGATGCCATCTGCCATCCATGACTTAAAGGCATACAAATAAATGATATCTCTTGTCTTAATGGATTATCATCAGATTTCAAATTATTTGAAGCTACTGTTCAATAAATTTGCAAAATACAGCTGTGTTTCCACTATGGGAGTTGTGGGGAATCACGATGGCTCAGTTCTCTCAATCCTTGTGTCTCGATAAAAAAAATCAGGCCACACTTTCTCTTTCTTCCCCTTCACCAGCAGATGACAGAGTTCCTCACCTCAGCCTTTCTGAAAACGAAGCCCCGATCTCTCTACTCACTACTGTCAACTTCAGGGTTCATTTCAAGATCCTGGTTCTGGTCTATAGGGCCTTACATGGACAAGCACCATCTTACATTGGTGATCTTCTTAGTCCCTACACCCCCAGCAGGTCCCTGAGGTCCAGTGACCAAAGCCTACTGGTTGTGCAGCACCAGGCTAAAGGTCAAAGGTGACAGATCATCTGCTGCTGTGGCCCCCAGACTCTGGACCTCTCTGCCCCTGAGCCTGAGACCAGTGGACTCAGTGGTCTCCTTTAAAAAGCAGCTGAAGACTCACTTGTTCAAGCTGGCTTTTGTATGACCTTCTTCACCTCTCTCTCTTTATTCTGCTCTCCCACCTATTCCACCTTCCTCAGGATCCACTGATTTCCCTCTTTCCTGTTCACTCTCTCTCTTTCTTAACATTTTTTAATCACAATTGCCTATTTTTGCTCATTTTAAATATATTTTTTAAACATTTTCTAAATGCTTTTTTATATTTTTACATTTTTAGTTTTTGTGAAGTGCCTCGTGATTTTTATCTTGAGAGGCGCTATAGAAATGATATTTTCTTCTTCTTCCTCTACCGCTCTACTCTACCATCACTCAAGAACGTGACGCCAAGATACTTGATCACTTCCACTTGAGGAAAACCTTCGTTCCTGACCCTTCCTTTTCCCAGTCATGAACAATGGCCTCATATCTGTGGGACGGTGGCACAGGAGTTAAGTGCTCGCCCCGTAATCGGAAGGTTGCAGGTTCGAGCCCCGCTCAGTCTGTCGCTGTCGTCGTGTCCTCCACCTTGCCTGATGGTGGTGGTCAGAGGGAGCAGTGGCGCCAGTGCTCGGCGGCCACGTCTCGGTCAGTGCACCCCAGGGCGGCTGTGGCTACATCGTGTAAAGCGCCTTGGGGGGTTCCAGGACTCTAGTAAGCGCTATATCAAATACAGGCCATCTGGAGGAACGCACTCAAGATATTATAAGGTCAGCATTTATTTAACGACCTCTACACAAACACACTTCTAAATGACTCCCCAAGAAACCAAACTGTAACGCAGAAGCTCACAGTCTCTAATAAAGGAAGATAATCAGCTGCATGACCTTTAACCTCTACTAACATATCCTGACTAACGTATACAATGACAGAAATGTTACAGGAGGTGACACGATTAAAGCATCCATGAGAAACGACCAGATCAAGGGGCCTCGGTGACAGGCATGACCTCTCAGATGTCCAGACAAAATGTGAAAGAGGCTTTTTCCATCTAGACTAACATATTTAGATACAAAAAGAGCGAACTGTTGCAACTAAACATTTCGCACACTCTCTCTCTCTCGCTCTGATTCTTCTGAGTTCTCTGCAAGTCTTTTCTCTAATAAGCCAGCTGGTTTCAGACTCAGGTCTCTTCCCATTTGGCTGATTTCTTCATGTAATCCCTTTTTGGGGGGTGTGTATTTGTCAAAGATATACACAGTTGGGAATGCTGCAGATGGTAACAGATTTACTGCCTTCCCGTTTGGCCTTCTGCAGCTTGGATATCTTGTGGCTCTCATAATGCCGGGCCTGATACACAGCTCCTAAATCATGCTCTGGCAAGGACACGGCTCCCTCCCTTTTCGTTCTCTGTTCCATCCTACACACCACATTACTAAAGACTCACTAAAAATATGGTTTCACGCCTTTCAGAAACATTGCTTTAATGTGCTTCCAAGATTTCCCTTTTTGACATCGTCTTCATTAAAATATTTTTCTCTTTCCCATTAAAACAAAAAGAAACGAAGGTTTTTTTTGTATTTAGGTTTCATAATGTTTCACGGGTAAAATTCTTGGAAACAGTTTTTAAGGTGCGGGTCACTGAAAAAAACTCTAATGAGTCACTTTGAGATTTTTGCTCAGGCTGAACATGACAATAGTCTCCTACACCTATCTTCTGCATTAGCTTCTGATAGACGGAGAAACTCTAGGATTAGAAAAGGCTGGCAGATCTACATCACACTGTCACTTAACATTCATCTTGGAAACAGTCCAGGAAACAGCAGAGAATGTCTTGGCTGGTAGAAGCTAACCGTACTCCTTCAGGCTTGTGTTATTTGTACTGATAAAACATCAGCGTTGCAAATAAAACTGGCTAAGTGGTAGAGTCGCATAGCTGTTTTCAGGAAAAAAAAAATACTTCAGATCCTGCCGTCTGAAACTACTTTCTCTACCAGTTGACTTCAACTTCCTGAAAAAGGGTCTACAACCTATGTAAGTTTAAAATATTTAAAGGGCAAGTCACCCCCAAATCAATTTTTTATCTGATAAACTATATAAATATGTGTCTAATCGTGCTGCAGACACGTGTAGTCAAAAGTTTTGCACTTTAGTACATTTTAATGAAATTTTAATTTTCAGTGTTGTGCCGTTGTCAGGTAAAAACTCAGCACTGCATTTGAATTCAAATCTGCCGTCGCTATTGGCTAAGAAGTACCCTAGAACGTTAGCTGGTACCATATGATGTCACAATGTCGTTGAGAGCCTGTGTGTGTGTGTGTGTGTGTGTGTGTGTGTGTGTGTGTGTGTATGTGTGTGTATTTGTTAGTGGCTCTGCCCTCTCGGTCTGCTAGGCAACAGCATTTGTTGCATTTTTCAAACAGGAAGTGGGAGTGGAGTAAGACTCTGGTAGGGGGTGACTTGCTCTTTAATACTTGGTCGGTTAATTTCAGTTTTCAAAAACTTCAGAAATGTTGTGCATCAACGGATGCTATTAGTGACATTTAAGCATGTAAATAAGGTAGAAAATGTCTACATTTCGTCACCTCAAATCGGCCATCGCCTGACCCTGACCTTTTTTTTAATCAGTATCATTGTATCATTGTCGGCAATAGAAAAACCAATATCGGTCAGCCTCTACTAGAGACCACTGCAAATGTATTGATTAAACCTTCAATCATAACCCGTGAGTGAACTTTATATTTTCAATAATGCACTAACAAACATAACAATGATCCCGGATGAGACCCCCAAAAACTTGAAAAGAAAACCCCAAATGAAATAATGAAAACTATAGATCTAAATTTTAGACATAAAGGAAATCAGAGTGTCAGACTTTCATAGCTTAGCTCTGGACTACCTCGCACTTTCCGTGTTTAGACTCTGAGACCCTTGATGACATATGAGAAGCTCTTTCCTGTCCACTCCCTGGGAAACACGAGAAAGGTGGGCCCATATTTAATTCATGACAAGTCACATCTGCCTGGTTTGCAGAGGGCTCAGCATCTAACAGCAGTCAGGGTGAAAAAAACAAATGGACAAGAAGACAGAGATCCACTCAGCTTTTGCAGTCACAAAAATTTCCTCCTCCTTTAAAATCCCACATTCAATCATATTTTATTCAAAGGTTGACAGCAATTACTGTCTCTTCCCACAGGCAGACTGAATGTGTAATTTCCTCCATTTTCTAAAAAGCTGACAGTTTGACAACCGATGAACAGCTACTGGTGTTTTGGCAACCAAAGTCCTGCCACCGAGGCAGGGCCTGTTTTCCCCTTTCTGTTTTAGCACCAGTCAAACCCATCTCCACAGAAACTTCTGTCATTCTTTGTCATGTTGCAGGTTTATTGTTACAAAATTATTCTTGTTTTTGTTTCCAAGAACTCAGGCTGATTAACAGGCTGACTACAGGTCTACCATCCTGATGTTTCTGTCTCTAGTCGAACGCTACCCAGTTTCGCAGGCATGAGTCATGCAGTTCAGCAAAAAGATCACAAAGACAAGCTGGTTCAACACAACGAAGATCTCAGTTTGGTTTTCCAGCAATTAGCAGTCGGCATCAAAACTCGCAAATAAACAAACCATCATTCGGAGAGTTTCTAACCTTGTGTTGGTGTAGCTGGAACAACGTTTACCAGATTCAATTGTATTTTTTTGCTGATTCAATTGTATTTTTTTGCTATAGAAATTAGCACTGAAACCAAGTGAACATAAAGTGTCTCCTATGTCATTTGTCTCTGCGTTCCACTAAGTTAAAGCACGTGATGTTTACCTTTATGTTTAATTTGATTATTGACAAAAAAAAGCTGCGCAATTTTCAACAAGAGCACCATTGTTAGATTAGAAAACAATTTACAGAGAAGGAAGTTGGATGGGATGTTTGTGTTAGTCAATCACACAAACACTGAACCAATAAAAACGAATCATCAAGCATGGAGAGCAGGAATGTTGAAGTGGGATCTCATGCAGGATGGGAGCAAATCTTAGCGATGGGTACTTACCAACAGGACGGGCTGGAGACACAACAAAGGTGGAGTGGACACACACACAACACAAGAAAACAAACAAAAACAAGAATGTAAGACACACACACACACACACACACACACACACAAACAAAAAATCAAGAAGAGAAATCAAACACAACAAAGTAAAAAAAAAAGTCAGAATGAATGACGTGTTGAGCTGGAGCCAACAGACTTTTGGCGTAGTGTAAGCATGACAGAATGAATCCAGTAGCCCGTGTCCACTGGACAGTTTGTTGATGAGCTGAAAGCATCGGTTTCTCTCTGACTGTTGGTGATAAAAGCTGTCTGCTCCAAACTCCCACTTGTGGTTTCAAATTGCATTCAAACCATCCTTTGAGGGGGTCAGATTTGGTCTTAGGGGGAAAACCACCCAGCAAACATTCGGACGTTTAATCAACGTTGAAAAGACGTCGGGCCGACACGTCCCGTCATGGTTGAAAAATAGTTCAACCAGAATGAAAGTTGAACCGACGTCTTTATTGGACATGAATTACACGTCTTTCGGCATGTTTCATTAGGATGTTTAATGACCGTCAGTGTACATCTCATCTACACTGTAAAATAAAATGTAGTTTTTACATTTAATAATAATTATAGTACTTCCTGTGTCCGACCTTGCTTTACCGATTGACTTATCCCAGCCTGGACTCAAACCCAGGTTCTCTAGAGTGAAAGTCAGATGACGAACCAGTTGAGCTATCCCATTGATGTTTATGATGTGACAAATTGTAGATTTTGCCTTACAACTGATTCACGACATGCCATGTGTTCAACTATACGTCCGTTATTGTCAGTGTAACAATTATACATGTAACTACAAATCTGAGTGGATTTTTAGGAAATGTTACTTTTTTTTTAAAATTTGGAACATCCTACCGCGACCATTTTAACCGTGGACACCACGTCGCCGCCAGATCAATGTTTTGTAGGGTCCTACCGCGGCTATTTTTGGCCGTGGACATGATGTTGCCGTCGGACCAATATTTGCTGGGATGCTATGTTGAACTACACGTAAGTAACTGTCAAAATAACAATTATACATATAACTGTAGGCATGTACAAATGTATCTGAATGGATTTTTTAAGACATGTTCTATAATTTTTACAAATTCGGGCCATCCTACCGCAACCATTTTTGGATGTGGACACCACGTCGGCGTCGGACCAATGTTTGTTGGGTACTGTCTGGACTTTTGTTAAGTGGTGTTATTAAAGCACAGAAGGAGCCAAAAACACTAAGATACATTGTGATGGTGCATTTTTCTAAAACCCTTATTCTCACTAAGGAGGCCCCAATAGCAGAAATGGTAACTTTAAGTCTAATGCTGCCAACTGGTTTATAATGATGCAGCTAGCTTCCTAAAAGGGCAAAACATTTCTACTTCTTCTGGCTTCTTTTGTTGCTCTAAAGTGCTCCGTAGGGCCAGTAAACACTTGGGTGTAATGAAAGGAAGATAAATAACAATACACTTCGGCTTTTAGACAGTGACTCGTTTTAGTGTTTTATTGTATCATTGTTTTAATGTGTTCTTAGTATTCATCATGTTTTATCTGCCTTTGATTGAGATTTTTATCCTTTGTTTTAGCTCCTTGTAATGGTTGTGTTTTGTTTTAGCCTGTGCAGCACTTTGGGCAGCTCCCATGCTGCATTTTAAACGTGCTATATAAATAAACTATGCTATGCTATGCTAATGATTTTAGGAACGTTTGTGTTAACCATGCACAGCCCAGGTGTGGTGGTGCTGGTGTGCACCAATAATCAGTGAAATGGCTTTGCTGACTGGGTGGCTCCGCCGTGGCGGGTAGCAGCAGCAGCGTGCCACCACAACGGTGGTGACAGAGCGCACCGATGGTGCAATTACAGATGTAAATAATTTAATAGATTCATGGGCCGTCAACGTCTCAACGTCTTTGTATAGAGAATCCCAGGGGACAAAACCCTGATGTTGGTGCAAGATAGGGGATCCGTGACTTGTTTGAGTTTCCAAAGCTAAAGAATGAAAAAGGACAAATGTGTTTCGTACCTCTGACTGTGAGAGAGGCAGAGGCCTCCAGCTTGCCCACTCGGTTTTCTGCCACACAGGTGAAGGTGCCCTCGTCATTAACCGAGGTTTTCTTCACCCTCAGAACGTAGTCTTCTTTGTCGTACTTAATCTCATACCTGTAAAGAATAAAATAAAACTACATATTTTACTATACTGTACCTCGCATTGTAAAAACAAAACCCCACATGTTTACAACTTTATTCAGATTCATGAACGTACAGGAAAACTAGACGCAGGGACAAAATGATCAAACCAAGGGGAACTGGGATGCTCTCCTGTGCCCAAAACACAACACTGGCTTCACCCTTGAAGCTCAGAAGCAGGTGGAGACACAACGTCTGGCTTTCAGGTAAGTTGACGGCTCAGACATTATCATTAAGAGTTCATTCATGTCTGCTGAGTCATTTGGGAGTAAACTTCAAAGATTTTTTTTTCTTTTTTTGCGTTTGCTGCAAAGAAGCACAGCTATTCTTTTTGATGAATGGAGATCGCAGGAAGGGGAATCAATTATTCAAAAGTCACTCTTAGCTCACAGAAACACACGGATTCAGTGAGAAAGCAAGTTCATTCAATATTTAAGAGTAGCTCCTGAGTTTATACACATTCTCTAGATGTGTCCACCACCAGAAGGTGGCCTATGAGGAACATTGTGCCGGTGTGTTTTACAGCTGCTACATGCATGTGGACTTTAAAGGTGAGGTTCACTGGCAAACATAAAATTCATGTTCTTTTTGAAACACGAGCTTCACATGCATGCAGAATATGAAAATGGTCTTCTACCCCTATTTCCTGCATTAGTCACTGGTAGAAAATAGACTGGAGACGCCTGAGTGAGAAAAAGCCACACAGATCGACAGTGTGTCACACTGAAAATTAGGCTTGGCTCACAATGGGGTTGTTGAGTTAGCATCCAGGAAAGAGCAGAGCACATCTCGCCTAGTAGAAGCTAACAATTAGCATTAGCATCTCGGCAGAACTCCTTCAGGCTTGAGTTATATTGTGTCATTTAAGAAAGAAGAGCGAACAAAAGTGTGTTGCTGTCAGCCAATCAGAGAAGAGACGTTGGTATATCATGGATAATAATGAAGAAAAACTCAAGCTTTTTCCCACTGAAAACAATTCACAAGTCATTCATTCATACTGGAGACCACAGCAAATGTTTTAAAGGGATACTACACAACTTTTTCATATTTTAAATCATTTTCTTGAGCAAGTATGTGCTTCAATGACCCTTTACAGGGTTAAAGAAAGGCTACTCAGCCTCCATCGCCCACCTGTGGCCAGAATGTCACATTTGCAACTTCAGAGTTGCAGAGCTGTCCAGTCCCTTTTGGACTTAGTAAAGTGGAGTTGACATGCCTGGCGCTGGAGTCTGCTTTCAGCACATTTCCTGCGTGTTTTAGATCGTGAACACAGCTGATTTGTTTGATTAAGTGATGAACCACTCCTGTAGACACTAATGAACGTCGAGGAGACATTTTATTACTTAGATTAAGATGTTAAAGCGAGAAACACACAGCAAGGAGCTAGGCTTCACTTTTGGTTTGACTAACGAACACCAGGGGCTGCTAAAAGCAAGCCAAAACTGCCTAGCGTCTCTTTAAAGTAATGAGTGTATAACTCATTTAAGTGAATTTTAAGCTACTGACCAAGAAGCACAGCAAATATTTGAAGAGTAGTCTAACATTTTTTTTAAATGGAGGCCCATGTCCTTGTTTGTGTTTTTTCTAAGAAATGAAAAAGAGGTTTGTCTGGATGCCACATTAGACGATATCAAAAAGCAACAAACTGCAGCTCCGAGCAACACTGATGTGTCTGCCGCGCAGCAGTGTGCCATGGTTCATTTCCTTCAGAGCCAGAAATCCCTTTTACTCAACTATCAGGTGCACTGATGGCTGTTTGCCACTGGCAGCAGCAAAACTAATTTATCCTGTCTATCCATGTCTTGTTTTTTTACCTGCTGTTATGACATTTTCTGGGAGAAAAAGCATTCAAAGGCACTTTTATTGAAGTACATTCCTCAACTATGACTGCTGGTTCCACCTCTCCACACAGGCACTTAAAGAGCCATAATGATTATTTGACTGAGTCATGACTGAGTGCTTTGTTCTAGGAAAAGGGGACATACAGTTCAGGTATTGCTGGTAGATGTGGATAAAGCATTTATTCATGAGACCTGGTGAGTGGCATCTGAAGGAATGAGACGGCACCTTTTGAGACAACCTGCTGTCAAGTCAAAAACAAACAATCTAATGGTCGGAGTATCATTTCTGCCTTCCGGATACAACTGGTAGCTCAACATGAACTCCTGACTTGCAGGAAGCGGAGGTGAAGATGAGCTTAAGAGTGACAGGAACAAGTTAAGGCAACACGATGGGTCCTTGACACAGAAATGATAAAAGAGAGCTTTACAAAAAAGGTGCTTTTAAGTCTTAACCAACCCTGACTAGGTCTGTTGATTAAAAAAACAGTTCCATGACGTACTTTTTGTAACCTTCAGGCCAAAAATGTATTGTGTGTATATTTTAGTTGAATACAGCAAATGCTGATGCACGATCAACATGAACTCATTCACTGCCAACGACAACTAAAGTCGTCATTTGTATTTTTTTAATGTGTGGGCGTCGGAACGAGCCCCCGCACCGTGAGAACAAACATCCCAGCTCTAAAGCTGATCTTCATCCACATACGTCACACGTCACGTGATCAGGAAGCAGAACATCCATGTGTTAGATCATTTTGGGACGCCGTTGTAAAAAAAGCGAGGCGCGATCCGGAAAACATTCTGCCGATCACAATTCAACAACGGATTATAAAAGAACGCATAACGCTCGAAGTGTGCAGATTTTTCCTGATGTAAGAGGTGAGTCTCCGCTTTATTTTGGTTGTTTTGGCATTGACATCATCCTAAAGCGCAACGTTCTGTGACTCTTAAAAAAAACTGTAAAAATGCTGAAAAACGCTGGCAGTGAAGGGTTTTTCTGATCAGGAAACAGCTGGTAGTGAATGAGTGAAAAACTGCTTTATTAATACCAAGTTGGTCAACGTTTCCACTAATAAACTTGCCAAGACAGGATCCCTAAAGTGACCTGTATCAAAATGGTACTAATACAGGAGCCTACAGTTAGTCTGGTGTCAGTGGACCGGGGTTAGTTCCCACAGAAGTCATCAGATCTCTTTATACGAGTATCTGGTGAGCCCAGGCGAATGCTTGTGACTCTGTTGTCTTGATCCTTTGCTGCTTGAGTCGGACAAATAGCCTCAGTGTAAAGCCCAGTTAATGCTTTTGTGTCAGCTTCATGAAGGAGAACACGTATTGACGGAGACGTTTTGCTCTCTGACTTCTCTGTCCCGTGGGGAATGTTGCAAACCAATTCCCCGCCAAGACAGCAGAGGGCGTAACGCTTTTCTGGGGTATCCCGTCTTGTATCCAGTCCAGGATAGCGCATTTACCATTGTGTTTGTTGCATTTCAGAGACTATTTAACACAGAAAAATATGTCCTTCATTTTCCTCCACCTCTCCTTGCGCTCACCACCTCTAAACCCACATTTCCAGTAATTCCCATCCACAAATAAAACACTTGCTGTGCATCTTATTACTCCACCAGTCACAGGTATATATGTTCATATTTTTAGAGTTTTTCCGCGAGGCATTCTTCAAGCTTCTCCATGTCTGCCGCTAGATATATTCGGCTGTCTTTATGTTTTTGAGGGCACAATGGCAGTTGACGAATTTAAAGGAAGCGGCAACCTGACCAATCACAAGCTTGCGGTCTCCGTCTCAGTGGTTGCTAGAAGGACAAATGCCTTGTAAGTCGTTCCACTTTTTATGTTACCAGAAGTCAAGTTATTAATGTGTATTTTTGACCATTGTTCTCTGGAAATATTAATCAAAATGTTAAAAAATTAATTAAATGATGCCCAGGTGTTGAAAAATATTGGCGGCTTTGTAACATACAACCATAAAGTTGATATTTTTTCTCATTTTAAACACATTTTTTATCTTTTTTTTTGGGTGAGGCGCTATATAAAAGATTGTTTTCTTTCTTTTCTTTCTAAAGATCAAGTCTAAAATATGTGGGAGCGGGTCTAAGACTCTGGGCGACGCCATTTTAGACGCCAAGTTTCCATCTACGGGAGCCCGTGAGGACAAAATGCATTTACTGGTTTGTAACAAACACTTACAAAACTATCGCAATTCATGGACGTTGCTGTTTTATACATTTACCTTTTCACTCATTGCCAGTGATGAAAGGGAGTCTGATGTGCTTGTTATTTAGCTGGAGGTTGTATTCCCAGTGAGTTTTGACCCTAATGGGCATCCGTTGGTAAGGTCTTACGCAAACACAAAAATACTGCTTGCTTGCATTGATTTAGGTATGTATTATCCCCATCACCAGGGAAATGACACACCATGACTTAAATGGCATATATTTATAGGATGGCTTGCCAGGCTAGCTTAAATGGCGAAGACCAGCTCTTCTTAGTTTGGTTGATTTGTTTTGACCTCTAGTGTGATTCCCGTCTTCACATTGGTATGAAGCTTGTTTGATGTGAAGAAATGAAACACTGAAGGTGTAAACCATTAGAGTCTACAACACTGATACCAATGAGGCATAAGAAACACACCATTTGGGATCTCCATCATTATGACAAACGGAAGATTGACTAGCATCATCCACTTGAACGCCAACATCCCGAGTGCTCATTCAGGGTCCCACAGTCGTGACTGAGCCCTCGTTGTTGGAGAACCCAGGTGTGCAACTACCGTACAACAATCTGACTGTTCTTGGTCCCAGCTCTATCAGCCTCTCACAGCAGAACCTCGGGCTAGTCCACCAGTTATTAAAGAAACATGAATGCAATCAATCTGTAATCAACTTCCCATATGGAATCAGCTGAGATGACAAGGTGACAGGAAGTTCTCTCCGGGATAAGAGGCAGTTGTGGCTACACATGTAAGCACACACAGCAAGGGAGCAGAAGCTCTTTATTGCAACTGGAGTCAGGGAGAGCTCTGTTCTCCATTAGAGAAGGAATGTAATTACAGGAGTTAAAGGGCTGCGAAAAGAATAGGGGAGCCAAGTTCGGCCGGTTGGACTTTCCTTCCATTTCAGCCAGAGAAGGCCTAGTGTACACATGTACACAGACCAAAGTACAACACCGTCCAGCACACAGGCTCCTTCACTCATGTGGGTGATTGAGGAGCGATGGCAATGCAAGCAAATGCCAAAACAAAGCGGTATTTATCTTGGTCGTCAGCTTGATGGGTCTGCAGCTTGAGAAGGCTGCGGGGATGAAAATTTTACGGGCACACTTTAAAAGCAATGCATCCCAAAAGATCATTTTTAAAGTTTCTGTCAGGAACACAAGCACCCGTGTGCGACCTTCACACTTGTGCCAGTTCACCCACATCAAGGGATCTTTATCTCCGACTGCGTAAACAGAAGGATGAGTGTGTTGACCAGAGGCATTCAGCGAGAAGGTCTTATCTGCCGGTTCACTGTAAGTACACGTCTGGGAGTATGAGTCATACTTAAGATGACGTCAGAGACTCGGACACAAAGTCCCCTCTCTGCTTCATTTCATTCTGATGGTTTGATCCAGTTTCACACCATCTGACCACTAATTTCCCCTTACGCTGATCAAAGCAGCAGAAGCCTACCTGTCCGGGCCTTGTTACCCATAAGAGGAAATCAATTATCTTCTATCGCTTCTCATCTTGCTTCAATACCGCCTTCAGCCAAAGCTGCCCTCCCTCTAGTTCCTGGCACTCCTCATGGCCAACAATCCCTCTGACATTCATCACTGATCCCACATTAATCACGGAACAGTGGGGCAAGATTTCCACCTCCATGACTGGGCTGGCAGATTTGGAGGAAATTTTTAGTCTAATATTTTTCTAAAAGGACTGATTTCTTGTCTCTGTTCTCTGCCAAAGCAACGGAGGAAATGGTGAAATTTTTTCTAAATCGAAACGGTTTGCAGCAGGCGCCGCGGCTTCACAGGAAAATGTTGGAGAAAATGAGAAAAAAATATAAATGGAGGAGCAGAATAAAACTCACTGACCAGAGTCTGGAAGCCATTTCCATGCTTCTGTAAGTTGAATTTTCAAGAAAACACAACGAGTTTAGGAATGCATTGAGGAAATTTGTGACTTCTGCAGCAGAATCTTTTCAAAATAAAATATATTTTATGATAACGTGCAAATCAGTCACATCAAAAGAAAGGCTACTGAAGTTTCTATTTGAACGGTCTCGCATTGCTGCTGACAAAACATTTATCAATACACCTTAAAATGAGACACTCCATCATCTCACTTCCACTCGCTCCTTCCAACTTCCCCTGATGTGTCGGGGGAAGTAATAGAGACAGGAACTGTATCCTGTCATCTTTTCATTCTGCTGAGTAGGAAAGGTGAGAAATCACTGAAACTGGATGGTCAGCATAACAAAGGCCCTCCTGTCACACCAGCTTTTACAGCTCTCTCTAACAGAATGACCTACACACTTCTATCACGCACACACACACACACGCCTCAGAGGAATTGAGTCGGAAAGAAAGGCTTTTTCTGCTGAATGTTGCAGAGGCTGAGCGGTGGAGGTCAGCGGGGACAGAGGGCATGAATACAGATGGACCGTGAGACACAAGCGTCTCTGATAAGGCACAGGGGAGGACACGGGGGTCCAAAACAATTGAGGAAAGGGCAGAATACCAACGGAGGGGCCACGCGCTTAGCTTGTAGGCAAATAAAGCTGGCCCACTGCAAGTCTTTTTGTTTGCTGTGTGTAAACTGAAAGGATATTTTTATTATGAGACACAAAGCTCCCCTCCTGGCTCTCTGGTGCTGCAGAAGCTACAGTGGACCTCAACGGATGACAACAAGTTTGATAGAGATATTAGCCGTGTTTACATTATAGGAGTTCCAGGACAGTTCTGTTAGTGGGAAGGTTGCAGGAAAAGTGTTGGCTCTGTGCCTTCATCGTGTTACAAAATCGGCCTTAAACATGAGCGAATCGGGACCGTTTTGGCAGTGAGTGACGTCACTGATCATCTCCAAAAGGCGTTCGTGGACGTTAATAAAATTTTTAAAAGTTTTATTCTGTCATAGTCTGCCATAAATGAAACCATTCAAGGGTCCGGGAGAGCGGCTGTGTGGTGTGAAATGCCGCGTTTGATGACCAGAAGAATCGACATACGGTATTTTACTGCGCTCTGTAGGAGACTAAAGAACGTTGTGGACGTCGATTCAGGAATGCCTTTGTCATCAACTGTGGACGATTTAGACTTGGACTTTTCTTCGAGACAAGAGCAGGTAGAGGTACTTCTTCACTTTCTTCAGTGGCGTAGGGCAGACTGGCCCGTTGAATGATTTTTGTCTCTATGAATTTGTCCTGTTGGTTGTTGCTGATGGGTCCTAGTGTCAAACTCTGTGTAGAGACAGTTTAAAAGACAACCGTAGAATCCGCCCCTATGACTGAGCTCTATTGATTGGTCGTGGCCAGACTATATTGGTACATACAGGATGGTTTGCCAGGTGAGAGTTGTGGAAGAATCTCCACAGTATTCTACTGAGTTGGAAGGTCAGAAACAGCATTTTTAAAGCAGTGTGAATGCTCCTTATTTTCTTATCCATCCATTTTGCCTCGTTCACAATGCTTCCATTTCTACAAATGCCGGTTGTTTGGTCGCAACCAATCGGCGTGAGCTGACCAACGGGCCATTTCTGTGTATTTACCCCAAGTTATGGGACCAGAATGTGGTCATTTTGGGGCCCGCCCATTGAAATGGAGACATGTTCACGCCAAAGGTCTAGTTAAATTACCTGATAGTTTGGATCAACCAATCAATCAAAGCTTTATTTATATATAGCGCCTTCCATAACCTTTTTCCGGCCAGCAAGGCGCTAGACCACATTGTAAAAAGACATAGTCATAAAAAGAGAAGTTAAAATGTAGAACATAAAATGTAGAGCATAAGGCAAAAGGATAAAACAATGAATAAAAGCGACCTGACAAGGAATAAAACAGGAATTAAAAACAAGAACTAAAAATAACATAAAAGCCTGTTTCCACCATAGATGATGGAAGCGGGCCTTAATATTGAAAAATCGAAGAGTAAAAGTACATTTTAGTTTTATTATCTGTATCTAATCACATAAAAGCAGGAAAACAATCCATTTAAGTTGAAACAGGGAGTTAAAAGCTGCTCATGCTGGTAAATGAATTAAATCCTGCCTGAAGCTCAGTTTTCTCATACCACCCCAGCAACAATTAAAAGCCCCAGGAACCTCCTGTTTCTCAGCCCACAAACAAGCTGTCTTCTAATTTAGATCCTGTCCTAAGAGACAGCTAATGTTTTAGTTTTAATAGGTCAGGACATCAGTTAGAGTTTTGTGTAGAAACATTAAAAGTCAAAGGTTTTCCTGTTCCGAAATTATCAAGATGAAGTCAGAAAACGGGGCTGATCTAATTTCAGCTCATTCCTTTTCTAAAACTTTCTTTATGATTTATCAGGTTTTAAAATCTGAAACGAGGCCAGAAACAGGAAACGATGCAATCTTGATGGGTGTTTGTTCTATTATTAATGTCATGTAGTGAACTTTAAATGTGTGTGTAATTAGAGAACATTGCTCTGACCTTGCAGCTGCTTTTTTATTTTACACAGCTATTTGTAATTGCTATAACTTATTAAGATAAAAAAACTCAAGTTTTAAACAGTAAGATTGTTTATTTAGTCTTGAATTAAATACTTAAAGCATAAAACATTTAAAATGAAAGCCAAGTTTCTGTAAATAACATAAAGTCTACGTTTAATCAAACAAAATACTCCAGCGTAACATCCCAACATCCAGGGTTTCTGGAGTTTTATACAGAATGTTGCAAAACAGCAAAACTATGTCATGAGAGACTAGGGCTGCAACGATTCGTCGACGTTGTCGACAAATATCGACAATAGAAATAGTCGACAATGAATTTCATTGTCAACGTTGTCGCCAGACATGTTTTTTTATGACAGAGTGAGACATCTCACTTTATTACAATCCCTGCCGAGAGTCGCACATGCGCAATAGCTTCTCTGCAGAGCGCCAACTAACAGAAATGGCGGCGTCCAACACGGAAGCTACGCGTACCAAAACATCTAAAGTTTGGGAGCATTCTAGCCTGGATTCAGCGAATATAAAGATTACCTGCATTGTTTGCAAAGGAGTCCTCGCGTATCACTGCAGCGCCTCGATGATGCATGAACGCTTAAAGAGAAAGCACGTCGGACAGTTGAATGAAACAGAGTCTGACTCACCTCGGTAAGATTTAAATAACACGAAAGCCGATACGTTTTGTTTTGGATGTACATTTTACATTTTTTTAGAACATATTTTCACTTTTAAAAAAGGAGATTTAATGTTACGCCCGACTGTGTCTGACTAAAGTATTTATATTTTATTAATGCATTTATTTCTATAGTGACTGAGCAGTGTGCCTAATTGGTGTTAGACGGGGCATTTTTATTGACTTTTAGCATGGATTGGCCTATCAGCAGCAAAGTTCAATAAAATATGCATTTTCCATTGAAGTACCCATCTTCGTTGTGTGTATTATCATTTTTTCACGCAATTAAAGCAATCTCATGCTACATTTAAGAAAAATTTAATAATTATCCGATTAGTCGACTAATCGTTTCAATAGTCGGTGTAGCGTTATGGATATGCTATTTTCTGCCCTTAACAGCTGCCCTTTGACACAGTGACAGTGTGCATAAATTACCAAGATCGTGCGCTTGCTTCTGATGTTCACATTCTAGCAAAGAAGACAGAAGAAGGACGAAGAACGCTTTTCATTAGTTAATCAAAGAACTTTATTTTTAATAAAGCTAATCAAAACAACTGTTGGTCAATAATAATCAGGTGACCGATCTGTGAAAACACAATGTTATGATTTATGTGTTTTAATGAATAACAGGACTAACTGAGCTATGATCCACATAAGATAAACACATGACACATTGTTCACGCATCCAATCAGAACTTCCGTTCTGTTGCGGGGCAGAGTTCTGTGTTTATCTTATGTGGATCAGGGTGTCTAGCTCAGTTAGTCCTGTTATTCATTAAAACACATAAATCATAACATTGTGATTTCACAGATCGGTCACCTGATTATTATTGACCAAAGTTGTTTTGATTAGCTTTATTAAAAATAAAGTTCTTTGATTAACTAATGAAAAGCGTTCTTCGTCCTTCTTCTGTCGTCTTTGCTAGAATGTGAACATCAGAAGCAAGCGCACGATCTTGGTAATTTATGCACACTGTCACTGTGTCAAAGGGCAGCTGTTAAGGGCAGAAAATAGCATATCCATAACGCTACATCGGCGACAAGTCGACTATTAAAATAGTCGTTAGTTGCAGCCCTATGACAGACAGGAACATGAATGGAAATGTGTGAAAAAGCTAAAGAGCCAACATAAACGTTTCCTCCACATGTTTGATTATCATCTTGGTGCACCTGTTGTTTCCTGACGTTTTCATTCACTCTGACACATGCCTGACTAATTTCAGTCATTTCACAGGATTCTCCTGAGATTTCTCACCATAACATAAACAAACGGAACATACATTGCAACGCCAAGCCAAATGATCACGTTTTGTTGATTTTTTTTTTACAAATACAGTAAATAAAGAACATCATTCTTTTCGTCTTCTAATTGAAAGTTTCCCTTTCCCATCTCCACCTCCTCTTCTGTCCTGCAGAGACCAAAGCCGCTGCCATGTTGGCGCTTTAAGTCTTCGCTCGCGGTGCCAATGCGTGTGCATGTGCTTGCCTGTGAGGCAGCTGGAGCCACTGAGCATACTAACAACCTGTTTACTCAGCTGAGGCTCCGTTTCTCTTCTGCATAAAAGTAGCACAATCGGAAAACCCACAGAGAGACTCAGGCGTGTAAAGCAACCAGCAAAGACAAGTTGAAACATCTCGATGGTGAAGAGGAGCGGTCGCACGGAGTCGATCTCATTCAACAGCTTATCATAATAATAAGGACAGCGTAACCTTTGGAGATGAAACGCAAACAAAGACCACTCCCCGCTGCCTATAGGGCTGCTTGATCTTCTGTAGGCGTCTGTTCTTTTGGTGAGGACAACTCCTGATCCAGCTGGGGGTGTGAAGCCACCATTCTTCTTTGTCTTCAGCGTATTTGACAGTCATCAAAATGGAAACTTTACTAATATGGAAAACAGCCTTTGTCAGTCAGACAGAACTCATTTACTGGTATTTACTACAGGAATAAAGTAAGTATGGACAGGTTTTCCTTTTTTTTTTTGTTTGGCAAACAACAAAGTGAAAGAAAATGTCAGAATTAAAATATATTTAGTCTCAATTCTTGTCTTTACTGGTTGTATTCAATACCCCAAAGAAAGCTGAAGTCCCACAGTGCAATACAACATTTATTTCTTATCAGTTCTTGCTGTATTTTTCATGTTTATCATCCAAAATGTGCCTGAACTTCAAAGTGATGTTAGAGTTAGCGAGAACTCAACTCTTGACAGATATCCGACTCCATAGAAAATCTGTTAATTAGTGTAGAAAATGAACTCCGTTTTAGAGCCAACTCCCCATCAAAGACTTAGTGAATTGCTTTTATGTGTTTGCCTTGGCACGGGGCTCTTATCCCACTGCCCAGTGAACCAAATCCTTATCAGACGCAAACAAGCCGCCTCCGCCGCTAGCCTCGGGAGACGTCAGGCCCACTGAGGCCATGTTTTATGGGGCGATCCAAGACGCGTGCGACCCGCCTGCTGGCTGGAGGCAGAAGAGAACGCTGGTCTCTTAGAAGATCGGTCCTGACAATGACACCACTACTGCTGACCATAAGTTAGTCACTCTGAAGCAATCAGCTGACACACACACACACACGAATGGGCCATCAGTATTCTTACTAGATCATTAAACTCCAGAGGAAATAGAAAAATTCATATTTGTTTCTGCTTTTGTGACTCATATCTGCAAGGAGGCACCATCTGGAGCTTCATTTGGATACAAGGTAGTCATTATCTTCCAGGTTTTAGAGGTGTCTGTTCCACGGTTCCCAGTGAACAGCTGCAGTCACATTAGCGGCTATCTTCCGTCTCTTGTTTCTATTCGTCTGCGCAACAGTGTGGAAGGTTTCTTTAATGCTCTCCTACATTCCCCCCATTCTGCTCACCTGCTCATTTACCTGTAACGTGGGTTTAATTGCGTGGAAAATTAATATTTTTCTTCTGGAAAACCATTTTCTCCTGATGCCGTTGGCATCCAAGGGTAAAGCGTCTTCTCTTTTTAAACTAAGCCCATTTAAACACATACTGGAACATAGCCAGGAGTTCTTATTGAAACAAGCCACCATTTTGAGAATATCAGTTTAAAAGTACACACCTCCCTCGAGGAACCTCAATGTCGTCTTTCCTCCAGCGTACGTTGGGTTGGGGGTCTCCTTGCACCTGGCAGCGAAACTCCACCGTCTCCTCCTCCAGAACTACCTGGTTGATGGGCCTCCTGAGGAAGGTTGGTCGCTCTGCGAGGAGGAGCAGCAAAGGCTATAATTTCAAGCACCAGTTATGATAATAATGATAAACTCAACAGGATGTTATCACATCTATGCCCAAACTAAACCCAAGACTCTGAATGAAGGCCGACTCTTAACCCAACCTATTTATTCTCTTTTGTTGTGATCCTATGTAATTTAATGGGAATGTCTATGTGGAAGCAGCAAATGTGCTTTCATTTAAATGTAAATATCTGAAAAGGTGGCTAAAAACAAAAGCATTGGGGATGAAACTCCAACTGTTTTAGTGGTACTGATGGACTTCCTTAGCAATGAGCACAAACATGTTTTAATCAAAGAAAGTGATGCTTTTCTGTAGATGACTCAAAAATAAAAATCTGTATTTCAGCTAAATACAGGTTTCCCTGTCTAAAAATTTCATTATGGGGCGACGGTGGCACAGGAGTTAAGTGCTCGCACCGTAATCGGAAGGTTGCAGGTTTGAGCCCCGCTCAGTCTGTCACTGTCGTTGTGTCCTTGGGCAAGACACTTAACCCACGTTGCCTGCTGGTGGTGATCGGAGGGACCGGTGGCGCCAGTGCTCGGCAGCCTCGCCTCTGTCAGTGCGCCCCAGGGCAGCTGTGGCTACATTGTGGCTCATCACCACCAGTGTGTGAATGTGTGTGTGAATGGGTGAATGACTGATTGTGTTGTAAAGCGCCTTGGGGGGTTCCAGGACTCTAGAAGGCGCTATATCAAATACAGGCCATTTACCATTTATTATACAATTTTGCATATTTTAACTCATTCACTGCCAACGATGACTAAAGTCGTCATTTTTATTTTTTTACTCTGGGGGTGTCGGAATGAGCCCCCACGCCGAGAGAACAAAAATCTCAGCTCTAAAGCCGATCTTCATCCGCGTGCGTCACACGTCATGTGATCAGGAAGCAGAACATCCATGTGTTAGGAGATCGTTTTGGGCCGCTGCTGTAAAAAAAAAAGTGAGGCGCGTACCGGAAAAGCTTCTGCCGATCACAATTCGCCAACGGAATATGAAAGAACGGATAACGCTCGAAACTTGCAGATTCTTCCTGATGTAAGAGGTGAGTCTCCTCTTTGTTTTGATTGTTTTGGCGTCAACATCATCCCAACTTGCAACGTTCTGTGACTCTTAAAAAAACAGTAAAAACGCTGAAAAACGCTGGCAGTGAAGGGCTTCACTGATCAGGAAATGGCTGGCAGCAAATGAGTTAAAAGTGATTGACTGACTTAATCAACAAAACATAACAAAAGGTTTTTTCAGTCAACCTTTAAAAGATTTGCTACTGGTTGTATAGTTGCTTCAAAAAATAACTAAAGTTTTTCTATGTTTCTATTGTGAAGTTGAGTTGTGTTCAGGGACAGCAAAGAGAATCTGGAGTCTTTATGAAGTTTAGAGAGTTGCTGCGTACCAAAGACTGTCACTTGTGCGGTTTCGCTGTCCCGTTCTCCGACCATGTTGGTGCCCACGCAGACGTACATGCCAGCGTCGCTCTTTCTCGTGCTGGAGATCATAAGCTTCCCTCCTCGAAACTGAAACACAACATTTTATAAAAAACATCCCAATCACGTCCTGTTTAATTGATTTCTCCGTGACCATGCTTGATTCACTGACAGACCAATCCAACAACCAGTAACGGTTTTGTAAATGCTCCAAAACCAATGGTGCTCCGAGGTATTTATTTTAATCACTCACAGTTATTCTTTCGTCTTTGTCATCCATTCGCGTCTTGTCCTTTTTCCAGTAGACGGTGGGCTCAGGATGGCCTCTAGGAGGAACACATTCAAGGATCGCCGGCTCTCCCGCCGCCACCACCACGTCAGTAGGGTTTTGTCTAAAGTCGTCTCGCAGCACTGGAGGAACAAGGGAGAAGGAACACCTTAGAAAGTGTACATCAGGTGTGAATAAAAACACCAACAGATTCGATTTGAGCATCTTTTAAAACGCCCCGCTGTGTACTAATGTGTGCACAGTACAGTGTGAATGTGACAGGGTTCGTCTGAGCCATTTAAATGGGATGTGCAGCTTCATCTGACTGGGCAAGCAAAGTGAAAGCTAATTGGAGCTAATGGAGGTCCCCGTGGAAGCAGCAGAACAAACAGACGCAGAATGCCCTGAAGCCTGGTGCCACTCACTTGTGAAAGCTAACAGGCGTCGCACGCTGCTTCACTTTGGTAGCATGCACAACCAAATATGTGCTAACACGGAAAAGCCAGTGGGTGGTCTGATGAACAACCATGCTCTTGTATCTCATTTACCCCCCCCCCCCCCCCCCCCCCCCCCCCCAGGTAGGCCTTTCATTAGAGAGATAACCTCTCACCTTCCTTAGTGTTCAGAGTCACTCACAACACCAGCTCATTATCACACAAGGGGAGCTACTGTCGCACAGACACACACCACCGAGTAAACAAATGCTAATTTAAGAGGACGGACAAGCACAAAGCCACACGCCGACCGGTAAGGAATTTAATCCTGAATCCAGAATAGGATGCAACCTTTCAAAGGAGAGAAGTACTTGAAGTAACCCTTGAAAAATGAGGTTTTAAAGATTTAAACCGGGGCTCACGCTGCCTCCTCTGCTGTACATACTCAAAAGAGTTTTTCCATTTAATCTATAATAAATCTAATCCTTGAAAAAGCACTTTGAGAATATCCGCGTCAGCATTTTTCCCATCACCGCTGAAGAGAAGGACGCACGATTCCTCCGATGGATAAAAAAAAAGACTTAGCTTGTTGGGGGATATTTGGAGGTGCTTGGGAAAGGCTAAATTAGGGGCAGCACCACAGGTCCTTATGTAAATGCCATGTGGCGCAGGAGCCAGTGGTAAGGAGGGCCAGGATTATGAGATAGGATAACTGGTCCCTGCGCTCGCGGCTTCTCTCATCTCGTCTTACCCTCTCCACAGAAAGCCACACAGCCATTGTCTCCTTATTTATTTTTTAGAGGAAGGGGGAGGCAGGGCGGAGGAAGGGAGGAAGCTTTCAACCCAATTATCCTGGGGATGCACGGGGGCACCGAGTGGGACTTTTGTGTGACATGAATTCAAATGAAACCTTTACACAGGGGTAATGGAAGAGAATACCGAGGAGGCAGAGATAGAGATTCTCTCTCTCTCGTGCATGGCTGCCCTCTAATCTAAAGAGCTAAGGTAATTAGCCCGTCACAGCGTGCCGGACCCCCTAGCCAGCCGAGGTATAACCGCCGCCACCCCTGAGCTCTCTGGATTTGCATTACAAACAGATGTCCTACAGTTTAAAATCATAGCTTGGTTTGGACCAAACACAGACTGCTGTTTTCAATATCACGTTGGCTTTAATTGCTCCTCTCCATTCATCGCTGATAGCACCCGTGGGATTTTTGTCTGGATCAATTTCCTTTGAAACAGAGCGGTGACAAAGGGAACACACATTAGGTGCATCATGTCGGCGCTTGTGCCTCGCTGTCTAATCTAATCCAGCGCTGCACCACGTGTCACAGTAAGCGCACTCATACCCAGCAATCTAAATAAACACGCTGCAGAAAATACAAACACAACAACAACAAGTGTCCAATGCAAACAGTGAAGTTTAAAACGCCCAACATGTGGGCACATGAACAGGATTTTCAATCACAACTAAACTTTAAAAGTTGGTCAAAGAAAGCTGCTTGATGTAAATATCACAATTAGAGATCCCCGTGCTCGCAACGTCTCTGGACCAGATTCATCAATAATTGCACCTTTAGAGTGTAGCATCTTCATATCATTAACATCTCTGTGCTGCTGGTCAAACAGCACTGGAGCACCTTATCCGTGTTAATGGGTGGAAGCTACACCTCTCGATGGTGAACGCGCACCGTTGGCCCTAAAAGAGGTAAACACATCGTTTCACACTGAAGTTATGTTGTAAGGTGACCAACTCTGCATCAGTCTAGGTACGTCCTCATCACTTGCACATGCTCTGTGATTGGCATCTGTATGTAAGGGGATGTTTAGCGCTATATGTTAAAGCTAAGTTGTGCTCAGTTTAATAGTGATGGGAATTCCGGCTCTTTTCAGAGAGCCGGTTCTTTTGGCTCAGCTCACCAAAAAGAGCCGGCTCTTTCGGCTCCCAAGTGGCTCCTCAGATTTTCTGTTGCGTAGAGTACATTTATCACCAAAATAATGCAAAACTATATGTAAAATGATTTACTAATGTAAAAAAATGCAATATATCAAATATTTATCAGTTCTATGGATTTAATAACTGAACACTTTATGAAATCTCCACTTTCCGACTGCTGGCGCTCATTTTCTCACCGTCTTCGTCGCACTCTCCTCTCTCTCGCTCTTCTTTTTCCTCCTCCTCATTGCCTCTCGTCTCCCTCCGCCCCCATGTGCTCTGCTGTCTGTCTGAGTCTGATCCTCCCTCTTCCCCGTCCCTACTGCTCTGTGTGTGTGGACAGTCTGGACACGCAGCTACACATGTTGACCAATCGCCTGCAGCTTTCACCAAAGCAAGAGGGGAGGGGGGAGGGGAGGGGACGGCTCCCAATGACGAGCCGGCTCCCGTCGTTCACTTCAAAGAGCCGGCTCTTAAAGCCGGTTCGTTCACGACCGACACATCACTACAGTTTAAATCACATGGGGCTCCACGAGAGGAGGTGCGGGTTTAGCATGGTGCGGGTTACAGATTTCTAAAAAAAATCAAACTTAATTCCTGAAAGGGTGAAAGCCTCGGAACTGCAGATAAAAATAATTAAAAAAAAACTCTGTTCTGTTCGTATGGACATCGGAACCGCTTCAATAGCGAGGTTATGGTCGATTTTGTAGAATGTAGCATTTTTGTAGCATTCGCTCAGGAGGTAGAGCCGGTAATTGGAAGGCTGCAGGTTCGATCCCGGCTCCAGGCAGGGAATGCTGCTGTTGTGTCCTTAAGCAAGACACTTAACCCGCCGTGCCTGCCTTTGGCGGTCGGAGGGACTGGTGGTGTCAGTGCCCAGCAGCCTCACCTCTGTCAGTGCGCCCCAGGGTAGCTGTGGCTTCATCGTAACTCATTATCACCAGTGTGTGAAAAGAAGGTTATGACTGTGGAAGGCAATACACAAATACAGGCCATTTACTGTTTGGTCTCGAGCGGTTTTTGGATTGTGAAATCGGTTTGTGTGTGGTGTGTAGTTTTTGCCGTGTCTCTGGAAACCACACGCTGTCGAACGATAACTGGTAAAGCTGTGATTTAAAAAAAAAATCTATGTGTGGTCTCCTGCTTTGAAGGTCGTCAAACAATTTAAATTTCCTGCCATGTGAACTGAGCTTAATGAATAATAAATTAATTGTGGAAACAGTTTATGGCTGCCATTTTACATTTTGAACAAATAATAAGACAGAACAATATAAAAAATTTGAAAATAAATGATTCTGCATCACAAGTTTGAAAACAAAACCTAAAATTCTTCACTTCTGTGGACTGGCCACCCACAAAAGCTGTGGCAGCAGTAGCTCAGGCGGTAGAGCGGGCCTCCAGTGAAGAGCACTCACTGGTTCCAATTACAAGCTAGAAGAAACCAAACCAAATACATGCTAAGTTTCCATCAGATGGAGCAATCCAGCGGTGGTGTTCAGACATCGGAATTCCTGATTTCCTAAATCACTAAAATCAACTAAAACAGATCTCATCATTAAAAACAATCCGGACCAACCTTGCCTTCCCGATCCAATGACACAAAAAGAGACGATGGATTTAGAACCTCAATCATTCAGTCACACACAAACAATCCCTTCCAACCATTGTTTACGGACATGCTTCTGAAGCCCGTAAATGCACAGAATCAGGAGAAAACCTTTTGGTAGTCGAACGGGGTCATTAAGCAGAACAACCGGTGAATTCTGACCTGCAACTGGAAAAGAGGTTAAGTCGAGTCTGGCATCGTTTGACATAAACAAAATGAAACAATCCTCAAAGCAAAGCCGCAGTCATCAAGGTCATCATCACCCCACAAAAAAAGCACCATCTATTCACATTTGCCCTGCTTCATAAGACTATCAGCATGTGGACATCGACGGTACCGCGGCAGCCAGGAGGCGCCTCCCGGAGTGGCTCCGTGTCAGGAGTCATAAGGCCAGTGAATGCTTTTATATTAGCATCATAACACAAGCATCACATTTATTTATTTCTCCTACTAGTCTGCATGCCAGGCCTCTGATATTGTAGCATCATTAAGCGGGTGTGTGCATATGAACTCCGGCTCCAGCTCCGAGGCCCTGTAGGCATTTAGAACAGTCAGCCAACAGACGTGAAGTAATTGACTTTCTATCCCCCTGAAAGATTCAGCTCCTCTTCTACTGAAGGCATCTCACCTCCCATGGAGCTCCAGCAGGACAGAAGCTCGGCTGTCTGTCTTACTCGCTTATAAATATTTATGTGTATTTCTCCACATTTCACCCCTCTGCCAGCTGCATCTGCCAATTCCAGCTGTGGGCTAGGAGGAGAAAAAAAGACTCCATGTCGGAAAAATATTAATATGGCTATGCATTTTGGACTTATTAAAAAATATCAAAAGGCCCTAGAGAACTACAGATCTACGGCCGGAGAACAAAGATTTGCAAGTCTGAACTTCCTTCATCTGGTGTTGTTTCTGTACTTTACAGAAACCTGGAGTTTTTTGTTGGACAGCATCGCCTACAGATGGAAAAATGTATTGCACGTTAAGTCCCTCTCCCTACTTCTGGGATTACATCTGGAAGTAATAGTGTGTTCCAGTTGTACTCGGAACTTGGAATTCAAGAGCAGGAAATGACGTAACAGGAAATAACTTTCCAGCTCCCAACTGGGACAAAATGGATGCCACCAGTGTTGTTGAGTACCAAACCAAAATAACTATAAAACCAAGTATTCTCCGCATTAAATAACAGTGACACACACGCCCTTCGACAGTTACCACATACAACCAGAAAACATTACAAATCAAATGTAAAAATATAAACGCCAAAAAAGTAAAAACCATAAACACCGGCCTATTTTGGGCCAAAATGTTACATTTTTTCAATGTAACCATTGATAACAACAATAAAACAACTTACCGGTGCTGTTAAATGGCAAAAAGAAAGAAAACAGACACGTAAATGAGAAAACATAAAGACGACAACTACTTTCTGGTAGCACTGGATGCAGCCATCTTTAAATTCGGGATATAGGGGTCCTCTGAAGCCTATGAGCTTGCAGCTCGGAATTCTGAGTTCATTGCATCATTTCCGGCTAACTTATCTCGGAAAATCGAGTTCCTAGGACAACTGGAATGCACCATTACGCCTCTCGTTTGTCGACATGTAACTCTAGCCGGCCAACGCAGCTAAATATATATACACATATATATACATATATATATATACACATATATATACATATATATATATGTGTATATATATATATATATATATATATATATATATATGTGTATATATATATATATATATACACATATATACAGGTGCTGGCCAGTAAATTAGAATATCATCAAAAGGTTGAAAATATTTCAGTAATTCCATTCAAAACGTGAAACTTGTACATTATATTCATGCAATGCACACAGACCAATGTATTTCCAATGTTCATTACATTTAAATTTGATATTCATAAGTGACAACTAATGAAAACTCCAAATTTGGTATCTCAAAAAATTAGAATATTCTGAAAAGGCTGAATATAGAAGACACCTGCTGCCACTCTAATCAGCTGATTTACTCAAAACACCTGCAAAGGCCTTTAAAAGGTCCCTCAGTCTTGTTTTGAAGGCACCACAATCATGGGGAAGACTTCTGACTTAACAGCTGTCCAAAAGACAATCATTGACACCTTGCACAAGGAGGGCAAGACACAAAAGGTGATTGCTAAAGAAGCTGGCTGTTCGCAGAGCTCTGTGTCCAAGCACATTAACAGACAGGCGAAGGGACGGAAAAAATGTGGTAGAAAAAAGTGTACAAGCTCTAGGGATAACCGCACCCTGCAGAGAATTGTGACGACAAACCCATTCAAAAATGTGGGGGAGATCCACAAAGAGTGGACTGCAGCTGGAGTCAGCGCTTCAAGAACCACCACGAGGAGACTCATGAAAGACATGGGATTCAGGTGTCGCATTCCGTGTGTCAAGCCACTCTTGAACATGAAACAGCGCAAGAAGCGTCTCGCCTGGGCCAAGGACAAAAAGGACTGGACTGATGCTGAGTGGTCCAAAGTTATGTTTTCTGATGAAAGCAAGTTCTGCATTTCCTTTGGAAATCAAGGACCCAGAGTCTGGAGGAAGAGCGGAGAAGCACAGAATCCACGTTGCATGAGGTCCAGTGTAAAGTTTCCACCGTCAGTGATGGTGTGGGGTGCCATGTCATCTGCCGGTGTTGGCCCACTCTGTTTCCTGAGGTCCAGGGTCAATGCAGCCGTCTACCAGGAAGTTTTAGAGCACTTCATGCTTCCTGCTGCTGACCAACTTTATGGGGATGCAGACTTCACCTTTCAACAGGACTTGGCACCTGCACACAGTGCCAAAACCACCAGCACCTGGTTCAAGGACCATGGTATCCCTGTCCTTGATTGGCCAGCAAACTCGCCTGACCTTAACCCCATAGAAAATCTATGGGGTATTGTGAAGCGGAGGATGCAATACGCTAAACCCAACAATGCAGAGGAGCTGAAGACGACTATCAGAGCAACCTGGGCTCTCATAACACCTGAGCAGTGCCACAGACTAATCGAGTCCATGCCACGCCGCATTACTGCAGTTATTGAGGCAAAAGGAGCCCCGACTAAGTATTGAGTGCTATACATGCACATTCTTTTCATGTTCATTCTTTTCAGTTGGCCAACATTAGAGAAACAAACATTTTTTCATTGGCCTTTAGAATATTCTAATTTTCTGAGATACCAGATTTGATGTTTTCATTGGTTGTCACCTATAAATATCAAAATTAAACGTAATAAACATCGGAAATACATTGGTCTGTGTGCATTGCATGAATATAATGTACAAGTTTCACGTTTTGAATGGAATTACTGAAATATTTTCAACCTTTTGATGATATTCTAATTTACTGGCCAGCACCTGTATATATATATATATACACACATATATATACATATATATATATATATATGTATACATATATATATATATATATATATATATATATGTATATATGTGTGTATATATATGTATGTGTGTATGCATATATATATATATATATATATATATATATATATATATATATATATGTGTGTATGTGTGTGTATGTATGTGTATATATATATATATATATATATATATATATATATATATATATATATATGTATGTGTGTGTGTGTGATAAATGACCCACACTTGTAAAGCGCCTCTCAGAGTAAGGACTCCAAAGCGCTTTACAGTACAGTGTATCATTCTTCCATTCACACACTGATGGTGATGAGCTACCATGTAGCCACATCTGTCCTGGGGCGCACTGACAGAGGCGATATATACCGCCTGTACATACATTATATATATATATATATATATATATATATATATATATATATATATATATATATGTATTTTTTTAAGACTTAGGTGTCCAGTAAAAATGTCACAAACTCTGCATAAATAAATCTGCAAACGTGTGACTGATCTGTACATAGGTTGATGTCCTGAGTCACAAGGGTGGCTAAAACCATCTAGAAGCTCTACCTATGAGTGTGAGGCACATGCAGCAACACAAACAAGCTGCATCACTGCACAGAGGTGGCCGGCAAGGATGGGATGAGGAATAATATTTTGTACAGTTCACCACCTTTTCCTCCAACCAGAGATATTTCTCAGCGGTGGGTGACACCGCTTGTCGGAAAGATTAGTGGGGAACCTTGACTGAAGCGTCCAACCTGCATAGCGAGATAAGTGCTGACAAACATATTCACCCACAGGAACGCATCTTTCTCTGGAAGGCTGCTCACCGCCACTAAAACCCCATTTTCGAGTTTCTCCCCACACCCTCACAAAAACCCACCACACACACAGAATGTCACCACAAGCTGCGGGCGTGAGTGTCTACCTGCACTGGAGAAAATGTGACTGTTTAGTACATTTTATTGTTTGTTTTTCTGGAATAATAATCAGCTTTTATAGATATGCTCTCAGGTCAGACGGCCAGGATACACAAAGCAAGATTACAGCAGCTAGATGCCTGGGGCCACACCCCAACACTCAGACCCACCACCTTCCATACGCTCCCTTTAGAAAATGAACCGTGCACACACCGACTGAAAGAGCTGCAGAGGAAGTTGCTCCAAGCTATAATATCTTTTCATTCAAGTGTTCTTTGCGCTTCATCCGGCAGAGCGCTATTACTATGCTACTGTTTTCAATTCCAGATGATATGTACGTCACTCGACAAAACACACTAAATCTACTGTTTTGTCATTGATGGGCTGTATTCCTGTTGGCGCCGAAGGCAGGAGAAGGATGAAACCACACCATATCCCACCCTGACAGGAGACGTGCACCATTTGTCTGGATGCAACCTTCGCCTGCTTCCTATGACTGGCTCATTTGGCCTCCCACTGGCCAGAGCTAACATTTGCCCCTCATCCAGATGCAGAAATTAGCCCTGCAGCTGGCAAGCAAGCATCATCTTCTCACACACACACCCGCCACTCCTCCACAGGGGAGTTTCAGGTCAGAGCAGAAACACAGCTGCAAAAATATGTCTGTCTGGCAGTGCCCGAGGCTGTGTCTCTGCTGAGAGAGGATGGGAGGCTCCCATCCTCTCATCATCAGCACCACTCGTGTCCACATCTCTACATCTTCCTTATTGTTACCATCATCAGAGGTCATTTCCTGACTTTCCCATTTCTTCGTCTTCTCGTGGTTATTTTCTAATAAGCAGCATCATGCCAAGCATTGCATCCCAACCCCTCCTCCTTTCACTTCCAGATGCTTGTCGGTGCTCCGACTGCAGATGAGGTTGAGCCGATGAAGTCGTGTACCATGCAAAGCCAGTCATTCTCCACGGAGCATAGCCAACTGTGATAGGATCTCCAGCAGCCTTCTCCGTATCTGCAAATCCTGAGCTAAGGGATTGTAAATAACACTGTCACTTTCACAGATAGGGAAGAGAAAAAAGAAGAAAATAGTGGGAAGTAAAGGGAATCATGTGGCTGGCAGTGATATTATGGTGGATGAGGGAGGAGGGGGATCACAGGTGGTGATACCAGAAGAAATGTGCATCTTTAATGGTGCCTTGGAGGGAAGAGAAGAAAAGGGATGCTTCTGCACTCTGGTGAGAAAGGAGAAGGAAAGACGCAGAACAGGATGCAGGATCAAGGTCAAACCGGGGGAGTGGTGAGGAGTACAAAGGTGCTGAACCGATGGGGATGATCGTGAATGAATGGGATGCATTCCATCACTGCCACAGCTCCCACTGTGCTCCGTCCTGTGATTGAGTAGATAAGCCTAAACAAACATCTTTATTTAAAGAGCAGCCTCGTTCAAAGCTCATTTTTTAAACACTAACCTTAATGTGGCCTAACAAGCCCCGGAGCAGCACCGTGATGACGGCAGGACCACAGCGGGCCGTTGGGCCGGCCGGGAAAAATCTGGGATGTTGCTCCCATAAAACAATACAATTAACTCTTAATGAAACTCTTTCCCTCCAACAGTTGTGACACACACGTACACACACGTACACACACATAAGCACACAAACACGCTAGCACACACATACACACAAACACACACATACACATACAAACACACACATACACACAAACACGCTCGCACACACATACACACAAACACACACATACACATACAAACACGCACACATACACACACAAACACACACATACACACAAATACGCACACATACACACACACACGCACATACACACACAAACATGCACACACACACACAAACAAGCACACATACACACAAACACGCACACACACACACACACACAAACACGCACACATACACACAAACACGCACACATACACACAAACACGCACACATACACACAAACACGCACACATACACACAAACACGCACACATACACACACAAACACTAGGGCTGTCGCGGTAACCGCAAAAATGAAATATCGCGATATGAAGAAGCCCACCGCGCTGCATCATGGGCCACCGCGATTACTGAACTTGGTTCAACTCAATGATGCATGTTGAGAAGGATGGCTGCACTGGTATCAAAACGAAACGTTACTTCGCTCCTTTGGGAGCACTTTGGTTTTCAGTACGTCAGCTGCTGCGCAGCCAGAGTCCTTGGCCGAGACAGAGCTGCCACCAGCGGCAAAAATAAATAAATAAACGCTCGGAGACCTGCTGAAGTCCCGGACAAGCACTGCTTCTGCAGCCGTCCCAAAGAGTTTGAGCTGAGCTGGAGCTCACTCGCTACCTGCAGGAGGAATGCATCCACCCTAAAGAAAACCCCCCGACACGGTGGAGCAACAACCGGGAGAGATTCCCTTTGCTCGCCAGAGTCGCACGCAAGTACGTGTGTGTTAGTGCAACGAGCGCACCATCCGAGAGGGTTTTCAGTGTTGCTGCAAATGTTGCCACCCCTCTCAGATCCTCTCTCAAACCGTAGTTAACATGCTGGTTTTACTTGTGGGTAACAAGGACGTGACCGAGCTATAAATCACCGTCATTCGTGTGTGTGAAAGTGAAATGATAGTGCGCCCGCCCCCCGGTACATGTAATTTTTATGCTTGATTTTAAACAACTAAACAAAATGGGGACTTGTTTCTTATTTGATAGATGCTGCAGCCAAATTTGCATTTAAAAGTTTAACCTTCTCCTGAATTTTGTTGTTTTTAAGTTCAGTCGGACTGTCGGAGAAACAAGCGTTACTGCGATCTGTGTTGTTACTGCCCTTTGATCTGCATTCAGTAAAGTGTTATTAAAGAAGGCATGGCAATTTTTAACCTTTTTAAATGTGTAAACATTATGTTTAGATAGTACTGTAATAAAAAAGGGCTGCAATAATATCGCACACCACAATATTAAGCCACCCTGAATCACCGCAGGGGGAATTCCTCAACCGCGACAGCCTTAACAAACACACACACACACACACAAACACGCACACACACACATACACATACACACAAACACGCACACATACACACAAACATGCACACACATACACACACACACAAACACGCACACATACACACACACACACACATACACACAAACACACACAAACACGCACACATACACACAAACACGCACACATACACACACACACATACACACAAACACACACACACACATACACACACAAACACGCACACATACACACAAACACACACACATACACACACAAACACACACACATACACACAAACACGCACACATACACACACACACATACACACAAACACGCACACATACACACAAACACGCACACATACACAAACACGCACACATACACAAACACGCACTCATACACACACACATACACACAAACACGCACACATACACACAAACACACACATACACACACAAACACGCACATACACACACAAACACACACATACACATACAACCACGCACACATACACACAAACACGCTCGCACACACATACACACAAACACACACATACACACACAAACACACACATACAAACACACACACACATACACACAAACACGCTCGCACACACATACACACAAACACACACACACACATACAAACACGCACAAATTCACACAAACATGCACACACACACACAAACACATACATACACATACACATACACAGCCGCACGTGCAAACACACACACACATACACACAAACATACACATACAAAGATGCACAAATACACACACATACACATACAAACACGCACACATACACACAAACACGCTCGCACACACATACACACAAACACACACATACATACACATACAAACACGCACAAATACACACATACATACACACACATGCGCTCACACACACACACACACATACACACACACGCAAACGCACACACACACACACACACACACACACACACGCACGCACGCACGCACACACACACACACACACACACGCACACACACACACACACACACACACACTAAATTGAATTATGCCTAATCCATGTTTTATGGTAATGTATAGCTCATTAAAATGTTATTTAAAAACTCATTAAAATTCACTTGAAGAAGTAATGGCTTCATTACCGTAATACGGTGAAAAGCAAAGAAAAAGACAAGCAAGGACAAGAAGAAGAAGAGCGACAGCGTTCTAATCGCTTCATTGTGTCTAAAAACGGAACATAGCAGCATAATAAATAACGACGGTATCTTCTTTTCTATCGGTCTCTGTAATACATAATAGTCGTGTAATTGACAAGAGCGACAATTAAAGATGTTTTTTTGACCCCAGAAATGATTTTGGTGTATCGTCTAGACGGGTCTGCTGTGGTGTGGGTCAGAGAGGTGCTGGCAGGAATGTAGCGTGCTGAAACTGGAGCTGGATGATATCGATAAACAACGTGCCTATGGGCCTATGTGTCTGCTCCGATAAGGCGCGGCGCTGTGCCCGTGCTTGTGCTTCGTCCAGGATGGGCACTTTGCAGCCAGAAGGGGGAGTAAGACATAAAGGGGGGGGGGGGGGGGGTTATAGATGAGAGGCAATTGATTTCCTGCCATTTGGAGGACAGAGAGCACGCTGACAGAGGCAGCGAGGCGTGGTGATAGAGCAGGTGGGGCTGCTTCCTGGATCAGGTGAGAGGTGAGGGAGCAAACTGAGATGAGAAGGAAGCAGAACACTCAGGTAGACCCGTAAAGTCCTCTTTTATATCAATCCTTTCAAATAAGAGGAAGGGAAGGAGGTGTGGCGATGAGTGAAAATGGTACTAAAAATGAGCTGAAAGACAGACCCCATCCTTCAGGCGCCTCTCGTCTCATATCGTGACTCGGTGGTCTAATTAAGAATCCAGATCTACGAAAACCAAGTAGAAGTTGGCCAGGTTTCCTTTCCTCCAACCAAAAATAGCTTCAGTCATTGACTTCTCCCTGACTGCATTAAATCTGCTTCATCTCCATCCCACCCCCACCCCATCCTCTTTCCCACAGAGCTCTGGCTAATAAGTCTGACCCCACACAGTTTTTACATGTGGCCCTTAAAGTGTAGCAGATGTGGCACATCCCGCTGTGACACGGTCTGTCAGTCCGAAGGTGAAGCCATATTGTTGGATCTAAAAAAATTAAAAATAAATAAAAAAAACGCTGAAATATGCTGTGTGTGTGTGTGTGTGTGCATGTGTGTGTGTTCCTCCAGTATCTTGGTGTGTGTGAGGTCGTGTCCTTCCACGGGGAAACGAAATCCCCAGGATGCATGTTCACGCTGACTTATGCAGCTCCACTTCTGCAGCCAACTGCCCCCCACCCACCCACCCACCCACACACACACACACACACACACACACACGCACAGTTGAAGATTAAACCTCTGAACCGTCTGCGGTGTAATTCTCCAGATAATCTTTACCAGCGTCCCCGTCCCCTTTGCGACGCCGGCCTGTTTGCTGCAACTTCCTCCGTTTCATTGTTTTGCTCTACGATTGGATTGGCAGCGGCAGAGAACACGGAGCAGTTAGGAGCGTGTAAAAGGCGTCGCTCTGTAACGGCAGCCCTGTTTTAATTAAGCTCTCGGCTGGAGTTGAGCAGCTTTTATCTGGCTTGGTCTGATGAGCCCCGAGTACGAGTGTGCTACACCTCAAACTGTAGGACAAGTGGCAGGAGGGAGGGAGGGAGGAGCCTGCAAATAGCTTGCGCTCACTTTTCCTCCCTCCATACCAATCCATGCGCCTGCACCAACAAGATACCAAGACTCATCATCGTAAAAAACACTTTTATGTGCCTGTTTGCATTCTCTGTGACAGAGCCCCGCCCATCAGCGGTGCGGTGTCATGTGTGCACAGCCCGTCGCCAACATGGCAGCTGAAAGTGTGTTTCGCCCATGCTGCTGCTGTGAATTTAACCCAACTATATTACTGTCCTGAGCATAATCTGCATGCGAGGCTGCCGCTGAAGGCTGCGTCGCATGTGGCATAATGATTAGAGATCTGATCATCACAGTCTTCCCTCCCCTCCTCAGTCCTCCTAATGGGCCCTTCAGATCATCTGTCCTTCAATCAATATCGCCTGAAAGGAAGGATCCACACCTAAGGACACTTGGTTCCCCCCACTGCAGATCACAGGTGACACAGTTTCTATGCCAGGAGTCACCCGGTGGTGCCGGATCAGAACCTCACACAGGACTTTGAACTATTTCTGACACACAGCAACTGTTTAAGTCTGGTCGTTTCCTTGGCAGGGAAGGCCAGAGAGCGTGGAAAAACCAGGCGGTGTAGTGGAGATGGTAGGTCTTAAATCAAACACAGCCCAGATGGAAATGCGTTTAAAGAGTTTTATTGATCGTGTCACAGATCCCGACTCCTGGAGAGCAGATTTAAACTGAATGCAGAAAGACCCTTTGAAAAGCCGTGGAGACTGTTTTCGTTACCGGTGGGGTACGAGATGTTGTCGCCATGTTCACACACTGACGACAACCAAGGAATTTCACGTTTCGTCAGAACAAGAATTCGTTTTAATCTCTTCTGAATTCCTGGAACAACCTCATCCAATCACAGAGAACGTCCCATTATTAATGATTGAAGGATCTTGATCCATCCATCGAACTGCCCTAAGACCAGTTCGATGTTTGAGTTCATGCCATACTGTATTTGTTTAGCACGTAATAACAGGGTATCTGCAGGTTTAAGGGAGCCAAATTTAAGACTTTTTAAGACCTTTTTAAGGCCACTTTGACCAAATTTAAGCTATTTTTAAAATTCAATTTAAGCTATAATTTCCAGCTATTGCCTGGAACCGGTGCTAACCACGTTACGAACGTGGGATTAGCCATCCAGTTACCAATAAACTTGCACTTCCCCATGGCGCAAGCTCCCACTAGCTTAACCAGTTAATGCGCTCATCTAAAAATAGCCCCCTTTCACAACCAACTGAACATGTACGGTTCCGCTTACGCCAACATCGTACACAGAAAATGCTGAACACAAACTAGAAATTCACGAAAATTTGACAAAAATAAAAGAACCTTGTTTATTGGGTCTTTGGTAATTAAAGACCTTTGGAAACTGTATTTAAGGATTATTTGTCATTTTTAAGGATTTTTAAGGCCTTAAATTTGGGAAAGCAAATTTAAGACTTTTTAAGGACCCGCGGATACCCTGAATAAACAACACGTGTTCGACCAACGTGCTCACAGGGTTCGGGGGCCACAAAGAAGAGGCCCACTGGTCTAAAAGCTAGCATTACGTATCTGCTGTGTCCTGTATTCTCCTGTATTCTAGAGGCGTGGCTTAGCAATGGAGCCTGAAGAAGGAGGTCTTGAGCCTTGAACTGTGTTGTTTTAAAGTACCTTGCTCTAACCGCTTTTTACAGGAACTCCAACGCTACCCTTTACCCATCTCTTTGTCTCACTGTCTGTATGTCTTTTTACATTTGGACATCATCTTCACAACAGACACAAGAATCACCCCAAAGACGTGCAATACATTTTGTGTGTGTCTGCTGGCGTGTGGTTGAATGCTGAGCGTAACATCTGAATACGAGGAGTAAAGTGCAGCACCACTGCTGCCTGCTCAGCAAATCCCTGCTACATTAGGCTCACCTAAGTACCACACACTGATACACACACAAATTGCATTTCCAACTGTTCGTGGTGTCTGTCAGTCTTTATAGAAAGCAGTTGCCCAGCACATGGCAGAGCAATTCCCCAACAGCACTACTAACTACGTGATCACTTCATACTTCAATGGAACAAGAGAGATTGCACTTATAAACAGTCCATAGCTTCGGCTTAAAGCGTGTGAAAAAGGGGATTCTAACAGACCAGACGCTAAGATACAGCTGATGTATTCATGTATAATTTGAAATATTCTGGGATAAGCGTTTGGATGCTGAAGTACCATGATGGTATGATTTAAAATGCATAGCTCATTTTAAAGGCATTACCCCTCCTCTTGAAGAGCTCCACGTCTTAAGAGAAACCAGATCACAGTCCAGTTGTTTATTGTGCAATCCAATTCATTTCAACAGCAGCAATGAGGAGTAATTGTCTTAGTTGTGTCAGTAATCAGCTTACTGCCTCGGTGCAGCTGGATATAGATACCTGTGCAGCAGGCTTATGTAACCTCCACGCTAATGAGAGGAATTTCATTCGTTTCAGGGCAGGGTGTAAAATCCGGGATAGTTACTCAGGTAATCTGTCCTGTTGGAACCATTAGTCTGTATGTAATAAACCGTGTGTGTGTGTGTGTGTTTGTGTGTGTGTGTGAGCCAATCCTTGCTCATATTATTATGCAAATGGAAAACAATCTGAAACACACCGCTGGCTGTCATGCTCAAGATCAGTGCAGAGCGCTGTGTCTAAACCATTTCTGTTCTGGCCCTCACTTCCCCCTTTTTCTGAAATCTTTCCATTTCTCTCCCGCTGGTTTCTGCCTCAGGTTTTTTTTTTAGACGCCACGTCAGAAAAGTGGATGAAACAGCGCTGTCAGTGCTACAAATTCATCTCTGTAGGCTGGAGATGGGGTGCTAGTTATTTAAGCAGGGAACCGTGGCTAATGAAGCAACTGCTATGCTAAAGTCTTTGGAGTTCGGTCAACAGCATTGACTGCACTGCTGATAGGATACGATATCGTTGGAGGGCACCGATGACCTACATAGCAAGGACAAGACAGTGGCTCGACATCAGCACAGCACAGCGATCCCACAACTCTCCAGGGCAAAGATTCTGCAGCAGACAGAACCGTGTGTGTGTGTGTGTGTGTGTGTGTGTGTACAGTCTGGCTTCCACTCATGTCATGTCCTTTATGTTTTTGTAAGGCCCCAGCAGAAGAATCCAGTTTGCAGCTAGTCATATAACCCCCCAATAATTACCACTTGCTGCTGGGCGACACCCAATCAATATGGAGTTCACCTGGCAATTAGCTAATAATTCAATGAGCTAGACCCACTGAGGCAGAACTGCTGGAGATGGGAGGATGGGTAAGGCGTGAAGAGGGAATGGCGAGATTCTGATCCGGATCAAACAGGTTTGATTTGGAGGATTGGTGCAAAGCAAAACGGGGAAGATTTACTGCATTTTTAAAGGTTTTCAATGATCAGTAAATAGATTCAGAAAATAAAAAACTGGACCTAGTTTGAGATTAAGATGCAACTTTGGCAACATTGATCATTCAGGCATGTATGACTAAAGTTATCTGGATTTATTTCAACTAAAGACTAAGAAGCGATGCTGTTCTACAAGCACGAGAGTCATTGTGTCCTTGGGCGAGACGCTTCACCCCCCCTCACCCCCAGCAGCCATCAGTGCGCCCAAGGCTCAGCTGTGGCTACGTTGTAGCTCATCACCATCAGCGTGTGACTGTGCCTGTGGATGGGTGAAGGACTGGATGTGTGGACTATGTTGAATCCAAAAAGGGAATGCAGCCACAGGAAGCTTCTGCTGCAGTCCCAGACCTCCAGTCACCCTGGAATCCACCCACCGACCTAAAGCTCAGCCCTAAGGTTCCCATTTATGACAGAGTTCACTTTTTTACTGATTAATGCCAGGTCCTTGAAAGGCCAGAGTGATAAAATGGCTTTTGAAATCAGCAGGTCTAACTCAAGAGAGCAGAACTCTGGGATTCAACCAGGAGGGACTTTATTCACCTGAGGTAGAAATTTTAGATTCAGCAGCTCGATGCACGGCCTGAAATGCCCGAGTCGTTTCCCTTCTCCTGTTTATCACCGACTCTCAGATCAAAGGGGACAGCTGAGATGCGTCACATATGATACACGCACACGCACATGCACGCACACACACACACACACACACACACACACACACACACACACACACACACACACACACACACACACACACACACACACACACGTGCCTCCAGTAGGAACACAGAAGCAAGCAGACATTCTGTCCCCTGGGTAATGAAAGAGCATTGTGAGACTGTGGTTGCTGTAAAACCCAATTAGTGTGTGTGGTTTTATCAGTTCTCTTGGAGAAACACATACAGATAAGCATTTTCACCCGACCGCTGGGTCCTCTGCCCCCTGCTGGACACCACCTGTCAGGACTTTGGGTTAATGTGCTATCCACACGAGGCCCAATCAAGTTAAACGAGTCTTAAATCGTTATGTGACTGTTTGAGCTTCTACAAATCCACAATCCCACGTAGGACAACAAAGGCAGCTCAAGCAGAACTACACGTTTTATTATATTTATGTATGTAATCGTTAGAACCCACGCAACGCGAGCAAAATCACGTCCCCCTGTGTCAGTAATTAAAGATTACAGCTGTTATTGCGAGGCGCGTCCGAGGCTCATTTTCCTGCAGCAACAGAGCGAAGGAGTGGCTCACAACAGCAGCCGTACCCGGCTCCTCAAACGCCTCCGTCTCTCACAGCCACACATAAAAGAGCTGAACGGCACGCTGTGCAAGCCTCTGCGCCGCTGCAGTCGTCAAAGGAGCTGCTTCTGTATTCACGCGCAGCATCACTCTCGGCTCTTTGATTGCACGGATCACTGTCGAGATTACGAGGCTCCCAACCGCAACATGCTGCACGTCTGAAGAGCACACGATGGAGCACAAACAAGAGAGAGTCGCGCCACTGATGCCGGTTCACGCACTCGATTTAGACGTTCCAGTGAGTAAAGATAACCCAATCATTCCCAAATTCCTTAAACATCATTGAATATCCGATGCCACTTCAGTGAATTTTCTTCTGCCGCTATTGATTCCGCTGATGCTGGAGGTGCCTCGGCTCAATAGGAGTTAAAAATCAAGTAGCAATCCAGTCAAGAGACGGGGAGGCGGAGAGAGGAACAGAGTGGAGAGTTTTTTTTTTCACCATCTTTCATTATTCAGCCTTAAGCCTCGAATAACTGAATAAATGAACCACGATAGCGGGAATGGAAGCTGTTTTTTCACAGAGCATGTCTAAATATGGGAAAAGCATAAGGTGTAAAAAAGCATCCTCCTCCTCCTTCTAGAAAGGTGGTCCAAACAACGAAGAGCTAGGAGCTCCACTCATGTGTGACTGGTTCCTATCAGCACTCCTCCTGCGTCCACTCAGAGAAGCGAATAATGACGCCTAAACTGTCCACGTCTGTCATGCGTCCTTCATTAAGGATGTTTTTGGTGGACAGACGGACCATCGTTACTACAGCTGCCATTAGGAAACGGCCTCAGCAGAGCCCCCGGAGAAGTCACCCGTACACGGCGCTCCTGCTCTCAGAGCTGCTTCTGAATTAAAAATGAGGGCACGAGGAGAAAGTGGGGATGGGGCAAAGTGCCTCGGTTTAAATAGCAGAGAGGTGACATGTGAGCATTCTGCTGTGAAAAGGGACCCCTGACCTCACCTCGCCACGGTGACAACCAGCACTTAGCACTGTCCACAGGAGCCGGAGCCGGCCTGGTGACGGTTGCAGTTTTACATCAACACCAGCCTGTCGCAACGAGCTGCTAACAAAGACGTAGCAAACAACGCGTTTGATTGTGCAAACACTCACCACAAACCTGTCATTAACACCCTCGCGCCGAGCACTCAGATCATCAACGTCGATCAGCCATTGGGGGCGTTTAAAATCGCCTTTTCAGAATTCGTACACCGATTATCATAATCACTTCATGGCTACAGTAGCTGGTGAATGTGTGAGCTATTAACGCCGCCGATTAGAGCTGCTGAATGGAAATGGTGATGTCGATTGGCCTGTTGATTAAAAATAAACAACAAAACATTTTGATCTTAATCACAGTTTGATTATTAAGGAGTTTTGTCCAATCACAGAGGTCTTCAGCTAACTCGTCAGCTCCCAACAGGCCTCCTTTCTAAATGGTGAAGGCATTTTGACAACTTCTCTACATCTAGACTTTACCAAGCACCGTAGATCACTCTCCCACGAGTCTTTACTGTCAGGCCTCCTTCATTAGTAGACGCCACTCAGGTCTGGCTCTCTAAATGTACGGGCTATCAATTAGCTCCAGGTATAGTGTCCTCCAGGGGAAAGCAGGGAAGACCTTCTGGATAGATGCTGCACAGCAGAAGCATGCTACAGGGCCGCTTCCAAGCACTTACCCCAATGATCTGGAAAACTGTTCTTTCGGACCGACCCGGTGAATTGGAAGCACTGTGAAGGTCTGGTGAAATTAGTTTTGAAGGTGAATACGGGTCTACTGTCTTAATCACCGGTAGACTGACATACCTTTAAGGCATACTTTACAACTGTTCATATTTTAAATCATTTTCTACAACCAATATGTGCTAAAATGACCCTTTACAGGCTTAATGAAAGGCCATACAGCCCCTACCTCCCATGGCCAGGAATATTCCACTTGTAACTTCAGACTGGCGGTCCGTTCTGTTGGACTTAAGCTTGGTTTATGCTTGATGCGTCCATGAGGTTCGCACGGCTCCGCGTGGCGAAATTGCGTCATTTTAACAACCACGCCTCTCAACCGCTCCTCCGCACGGCCCAAAATTTCCACACCACGCACCTAGGAAATTTTCTAACCACGCGGACGGTCGGACATGGAAAAACATGGCAGACTGGCAAGAACTAGTATGGCAGAGGTTCGTAAATACAGACATTTGTATGATTCAGCTCTCAAAGATCACCGTGATCAACATGTTGTTAATAATTCTTGGAGAGAAATAGCTCGCACTGTCGGAAAAGACGAGGACGCTGTTAAAAAATGCTGGAATGCCATGTTGTAAACAACAGTCATTTTTACTTCTACTATGGTGTAGTGTTGGATGCATGCCGTAGAGCTCCATGCTGCCCCCTACAGTTTGGGAGAATATTGTCTCACCGCAGAGACAAGCCGCGTGAACCATAAACGCTGGAAGTTGTGAAGCGCGTTCGATCCGCGAGCCGCATCACCAAGCGGAAAGTGAATGCGTCAAGCATAAACCAAGCTTTAGAAGAAATTGAGCGGCCATGCCTGGTGCTGCAGTCTGCTTCCAGGGCATTTCCTGCATGCTTTGAACACAGCTAGTATGTTTGATTTAGTGATGAATCACTCCTGTAGACACTAATGAAGGCTGGGAGACGTTTCGGCTGTTAGATTAAGGTGTTAAAAAGACAAACGCACGAGGAGATAGGTTTGCTTTTTCTCCTACTAAATGGACACTAGGGGGTGGTAAAAGCAAGCAAAACTGCAAAGTGTGCCTTACTTTGAAAAACAGTTCAGTTTGTTGGTTGCTTTCCAGTGAAAAACTACTCAAGTGTGTAAATCGTGCCTTTACACATATATCCACCTTGTGATACTTTGATAAATTATTCTCTACAGAATTCCCACATTTTTTTCTTCTGATTAGTTAAGCATCCATCCATCTTCCCATCAATCCCTCTCCCTTGATCAGTTAATTTCTCTCCCATCGCCTGTTGTCGGCGTGACCCTGACGACCCAGGAGATTCTCCTAACAGGCTCCTCTTGCCCATCAGGATTGATCAGTCCACAGCTCCCTGTCAGACACGATCAATACATCATTGCTTCAGTAACAAGGCCCTGCTCGTTTGCCGCCTATTCCTTCCCTGCAACGCTTTACTTTCATTTTATTATTATTTCTCACAGCGGATCGATGCGGGCGAACAGGCCCACTGTAAACCACACCTCAATTAGAGCGGCGTCTAATCTTCTTGTTGACTCCATCTCCTTTGCAACTGTCAGCGAATGAAGCACAAATTATAATGAATCTTAATGGAATTCTGCAAAATTAAATCACTTAAACAATGAAGAGAGCCCAGCCACATAAACGCGTACGCCGATCAATACTTTATAGGCACCCAGGCTTCCCTTCGGGGTGATCAACATTTAGACTGGCAGCTTTCAGCAGACAGAGGTGAAGAATACGCAACAGGAACCAATATAATAATGTATGTGTAGGGAAAAAATGACAAAACACCACATTACATACATTTGTAGTCCTCCTACTCACATTTATCGACAACCTTGTGAGGAATCGCACACGTGAGCGAACTCAGTCGGGTTTTCGGACCTATTATCATCCAATCAAGTAAATCTCTGTAGGAAACAAGGGTTTTCTAATAATTAGGAAGGACAATGACATGTGCCGTGGTAGAACCATCTGACTATACACTTGAACTTAAAGGAACTTTACGGAGTTTTGAATTTTTATGCTCGTGATTGCCCCCTCAGGCCAAAAGCGTAAGGGCAGCTTCAATAGTAGGCTCGTGCACGAGGCGCGCATGCTGTATGTGCACACTCCTTAACGAAAATAACAGCTGAGACAGTCCCTTGTGTGTGTGTGTGTGTGTGTGAGTGTGTGTGTGTGTGTGTGTGTGTGTGTGTGTGTGTGTGTGGCCCGGAGGACAGAGGACAGGAGAACGCGCAGCTAATTAATTAAATAATTTGGTTCTGTACCTTTCTCTTCAGCACAGCCGACAAAGGTTTATGATGGGTCAGTCCTCCTGCATGCTCAGATCATTCCCTTCCCTTGCTTGAAAAATTGTTCCAAATGAAAGTTGAACCCACATCTTTTTTTATCTGTGAATTCAATGCCGTTCGGCGAGTCTCAAATAAAAATGTGGGCATCTTACTGTAAAAAATATACCATTAATGTAAAAAATAAACTCTGAATAAACTATGTTCTCTTCCAGAATTGAATCCGGTTCTTCTGCACGAAAGACCGTTGCCTTTCCAGGCGAGCCAAAGCGCCAGTGACGTCATTTGTATCTGTCACATTTATATCGTTGATGACAGCTGAAACAACGTTTCAAGAACGGTTCCTGAGCGTGAACACGCTTGAGGCAGCCTGCTCGACCCGAGCATCTCTCTTTTTCTGTGATTTTACAGAAAAACAGGCAATCACAGTAAAAATGCCAGGGCTCATTCTACAGGACCAGGGCATTTCAGGAGAATGTATGAAGAAGACATTTATTATTTCTATACATGTTTTGGCTGTCAAACTTCCATAATGCCCCTTTAACTGTAAAACTTTAGTTGCTTTTAAAAAACTGAAATAAAGCAAACATTTAGCATTTTTCCATAAGGAGGATAAAGATCCGAGTAGGTGTGATAAACCGGATTTCTGCAGAGTCACTGTGTGAACAGCTGCTTTATGTGGGTGCAAAAAAATAAGACACGATAAATGTATAATTCAATCACTAAGCTAACAGGCCTGGACCTGGATCTGAGGCCAGGCGTGTCTGAGTGCAATGCTGTTGATATGGGAAGAGTCGCCCCCTCCATGCGGAGCAACAGCGTGGAACGGCAGGAGTAATTAACCAACCGGGCCCCCCAGCTCCCTGTGAAGTCCGGCCTTTGAAGGAGGGAGCTCTGGCCGATCAGTGGCTCCTCTTATGTATGTTTGTGAATCTTTCAGGGGAGTGAGAGCTGCTAACAATGCCTCATCTATTACCATTTGAGATGTAATTAGCGTTGTTGGAGGAATGGAGCAGGGCCAAAGCAAGAGTAGCTCAATCTGGGCTGCTCTGTGTGCCTCTGTGTCCCACAAGCAAGCAACAGCAGGAGGATGAATTGAGCGAGGTGGAAGGAGACTCCCCGAAGAGGGGAGCTCTGACACGTAAGGCAAGCAGACGCACCGCCACCTTACTGCAGCACAGGGTGCAGTGAAATTGGCAGCATGGGAGTCTTTGTCAGAGAAGAAAGGGGCCTCTAAAACAAACATATGTGCAGGTTTCTTGCCCCCAATTACTCAGTTGAAGTTATTTGTTGTTGGGTTTACTGGTTTTAAGGGAAGATGTTCCTAGTAGGTCCCAACGATAAGGCAACTTGAACTTATTTTTCCATTTTAAGATGTTTTACTTACTCCCCATCCAAGGGACTTTAACTTAAGATAAAGAGGGGGCCACGCTTTTTCAATTTTTAGGAAGTTCTTGGTTAATGCAAGCCAACTCAAAAAGCCACTACCAACTTGTCCATCATGGAGGACAAAAGAGTCTCTTAGGGACTTGTGAGATGGTTTGCAAACTCACTACAGCTCCAAGTCAGTGCAGGAGCCTTGGAGCTGCAGAAATCCCCCAAGAAGAGAAGTGAAACAAAGTCTAGTTGCATATTTAAAGGATTCAGTGTTTTCATTAATGAAATATCTTGTTGTTATCTATATTTTGTATGTAATATCTACATCTACGGCAACACGCTCGTCTGCCAAAGTGCTCCCGTAGCGCCGGCGACCACCTAGTCGTGTGTGGCCGTGCCAACGTGGGAACTGACAGATTAGGAGGGAGTGGTGACCAACCTTCAACTCTCGGGTCAAAGCGAGGCTACGGTTTGACGACTCGGTTAACCGTTTCAGTTAACCTTTAACCTTTCTGAGTTGAGCTGCCCCGGCCCCTAATGTTTGAATGGGCCAGCGGGGTCATGACTGTTTTCACCGAACATCAGTGGTGATTTAGTGGAAGTTAATGAGCTGTTAGGGTTTGTCGTGACTCACTCAGCCAGCGAACGACAAGGATGTTGGAAGCATTACACAGCTGGAGACACCTGCAAACACATCTCTTTGTTCTGAGGCTGTTTGGACTAAGAACGCACAACTCTGACGTGACTAAGAGTCATCGACAGCTGGGGGGAACTCAAAAGGCCAAAAAATGGATTTTCTATAGAGCAATCACCTCTCAAGAGAGCAGCCGAGTCACTGGGACGGGAAGCGGGGGGGCTACTCGGTGGAGACTGTAACCTGTTTCAAACCAAGTCATTTTTGGGTCTGTTGTCTTCACTCAACATGCAGTCAGTGTGGTTGTTGAACAAGAGCGCTGGGCAGGGCAGCGAGCATTAGTATGCAGCACTGAGACAGTGAATCAATGGAATCTGGAGGACTTTCCACTCTCTTTCTGTCGCTGCCCCACTATTAATGACCGGGAACCAGAGCCTGTCCACCCCCCCGTGGCTGCGTGCTAAATTATCAGCCGTGAATCAACGCGGCATTTATGGGACGCCGCAAATTAAAGCGACTAAATCTGCAAGGACAAACAGATCTTCTATAAACTAGAGGATCACAGGGCGCACTAAAAACAGGACCTGAAAATTCAATACCACAATAAAACGTCTGAGAAAAACAAAAATCAACAGTTACTTCAGCTCTGAAGGTGCAAAAGCAAATTAACGGCAGGTTAAACCCTCACCGTCACCACAGCACACAAGTAGAACTATATATAAAAAGAAGGTTTTATTGTGAAAGACCCTTTAAAATGGATGGTAAAATAATAAAAATGGGTAAAGAAATAGTGAAGCTGAAGAGGGAAAAGGCTTTTCATCGTTTAGGTGGAGCGGTGGGAGTTGGTAGATGACCTGTAACGGGACGGAAACGAGACCAACACCACCCCACTGGTCTGCCATCAGACACAGAGACGCTTTAGGTTTAGGGTGCAGGAGAACATTTGCCGTGAAGTCTCAACAAGCTGCATGTCAGCAAAAAAGCAACACGAGGAATGTTCGCTGAAACCCGAGGAACACCAAATGCTCGGTATAACGTTGAACGTATTGGAAAACCTTAAGTAGAGCTCTAAGATCTGAAAGGTGGTGCTGACTTAGATTTGCTCTAACAAAAGTGTTCTTTACAGAACTTTTTGGGGCATTTATACTAAGGACATTTTCTTTCTGGCGTCATATAAAACAGCAACTTTACTCCAAATGTAAGAATACTTGAGTACATCTTGTCCCAGTGAGTCAGGCAATCGACAGGACTGACTTCCTGGACCTCCAGGTGTGGCTGTTGATGCTGCTGCCAGGTAGAGGCCACAGCTTTCCAGATTTAATGGATACGTGACTTTGAGCCTCTAAACTCTGGCTCTACAATGCCTTTTTGATAGAGAGCATACCTGCTTGGAGGTCATTGTGCTTTTGATATTGTGTGCCAAACATTTTACAATACGCTCCAAAATGGCCACCCACCAAAAGAGCCTTGGGACCAAAGCACTTCCCCTCCCTCTGCTGCAGTAGTGACAGTTCGCCACAGACGGTGTAATGTCCCTGCGTGCTGACATCCATTTAACTTGAGTTATGAGGGAGAAGTCCCTCATGGACACATATGAATGCTTACACGCCAAAATAAAAACACACACAAACACTCATGCTGCAAAAGAAGCATATTTAAAGCAGGGGTGGCTTTGTTGACAGGTCCATTAACAAGTCTCTGCCTTATGTTTCAGTTTTTTCACACTCTCCATTTCAAACCTGTTGGCCTGCAAAGTACTGAATGCTTCAGTGAACTGCAGACCATCTGAAGCCTTTGCTATCCAATGCAACGTCCTCAGCTTTTGCCTTATTCCCATTCCTCATTGTCATGCTGCAAACAAAACTGCTTCGTCTTTATAGCCAGCCATTCTACCGACCATCGGATGCTTCTCAAGGTAAAGGCCTGCATCAGGCAACGTTAGAGGCAAAGAGTGAGACACAACAAGAGATTGGGCCCCCTCTGGGGCTGGGGAGGCCCTTGCTGCAATACTGGTTGATGAAGATAAATGGACAGGGCCAATATGGCCTCACTGTGGCAGGCTATCATCCACGGGAAAAGGGTGTTTGGTGTGGCTGGCTGGATGAGAGAGCCTAATTGGTGGCCAGCAGGGTCAGAGATGGGCTGGGATGGGCTCTCTGCAGCCTGAGTGGCCTGAGTGTCAATCTGTCCTGAACAGGGGTTAGGGATCAAGTGATCTGCAGTGGGAGAGGGATGCAGCTCCTATATGCCACTTTCACAAAGACGGACCAACGTTGGTTGAACCCAGAGCAATGAATTAAACCTTCAAAGGATTGTTGCTTTGATTGAATATTTATATTTATATAGATTTCTTATACTTTTAGGTATAATTAATCACTTTAGTGCTTAAATATCATGATTGTGTGCAGACTCCGACTCTAAAACTACAACAAGCTGCACCCTTTAAAATGATCTTGCAGCTTTACGTCTACTTTCTGCAGCGTGTGATGTTTCCCGGCAGCTTCACCAAACAAAGCAGGCACACGTAACACTAATAGCTCAGCTTCTCAACGACAGCCTCTTTTTGTGTTTTTCTGCATGGAAGCCTCCTGTCAAAATTCCTGCTGAATACTTATTTAGACATCTGTCCCTGGATCATCACTCCCCATGCTTTTCTTAACTGTGCTCACTAATTCTAGAAACGACTTCATGCACAGTTGATTGTTGAGTTAGTAAGAGTGACAGTATTTTGTGACCTGGGTCAGGTTGGGTTTAGCTAGACAAAAATAAGTCACATTTACTTTTATAAATAAAATGATCCCTTTCATGCATGAATTAGGAAACCTTGAACCGTGATTTTTTTAAACATTTTTTTTCATTCATCTTTAGGTATGAATAAAACAAAATTCAGCTACTTTTTTTTCTTCAACATTTAATTTACAAATAATTTACTACATGTCCACCTCAGTGGACAGTGAAACATGTTGGCTTGACTTACTAAAGTCCATTGGAGGGGGTGGGGGGTGGGGGGTTGGCTCAAATGCAATAAAGTCTTCAAATAGCAAAAAAATAATAATAAAAAAACTGTTTGAGTAGCTGTCCACTTTTATGACCATTAAAGGGTTAACTTGGACATTTCAAAGACGTTTAAAATTTGCAACCACAACACTCGTTTATCTGTAGTTTGCAACCAGAGCAAATACAGTAAGAAACAACTAAATATATCTGCTGCAAATAATGCAAGTTCACATTTCCAAAGTGCCCGCATCTTTTCCCTTGCAGAAGCTGAAGGAGTGATCAATTGCATGCCTGAATTTAAACTTAATCACTGCACCAAGATGCCATTAGCTAGGGACAGTGCAAAAAAAGCATCGGGTCCACAAAAAAAAAGAAGATTGATTAAATAAAAGCTAAAGTGCACTTAATGTATTACTAAAACATTAAAAAGAGAAAAGTGCCATTAGTAGCATCCACACACACCCTCATCCGATCATCTGTGAAGTTCACACATCCCAGTAAAAGAAGACAAACCTTTTACCAAACTGGCTGCGTTTACCACGAAACTGACCAGAGTTTCATCTCCTTTATTCTAGTTAAAGTTCCTTTTTCTAGAGAAGAATGTCGTACTCTTGGATGAATTATATTTGAGAATAATGTGCAGTTTGGCCTTAACTCATTCACTGCCAATGACGACTAAAGGCGTCATTTGCATTTTTTTACTGTCTGAGCATCGGAACGAGCCCCCACGCTGAGAGAACAAACATCTCAGCCCTGAAGCCGATCTTCATCCACATACGTCACAGATCACATGATCAGGAAGCAACACATCCATGTGTTTGGAGATCGTTTTGGGCCGTTCCTGTAAAAAAAGTGAGGCGCGAACCGGAAAAGCGTCTGCCGATCACAATTCGACAACGGATTATGAAAGAACGGATAACGCTCGAAACACACGGCTTCTTCCTGATGTAAGAGGTGAGTCTCCTCTTTGTTTAGGTTGTTTTGGCGTCGACATCATGCTAGCGCGCAACGTTCTGTGACTCTTACAAAAACAGTAAAAACGGTGAGAAACGCTGGCAGCGAAGGCCGTTAGCGATCAGAAAACGGCTGGCAGTGAATGAGTTAATGGACTTGGCTTTAACAGACCGACTGTAATCTTGCAGAGAGGAGCGTCAACGTGTTTCTCCGTGGTACGACACCGAGGTGACACAACAACAGCTGATGGTTCGTGAGTCCAGACGGCTGCCGGGCAGCATCCACCCAAGTCTATTCAGACGGAAAACGGCAGCGCCGCCATATCTGAGGTGCTTTTACCAGTGACTGACATGGCTAATCACAGCGCCCTACAATCGGAGAGGAATGAGAAACAGATAGCTATTAGGAGGATCCATGTGAGAAATGGCTTAAACCCTGTTATTTGTTACCAAGGGAACAGATGGAAGCACATTTATAGCTGGGTCCAACCAAACTGTGGAAGAAAATGGTTCAACAAGGACAATTTTTTGTCAAGAATAACAAAGTGGCAGCATGTGACTGGCGACAAAGCAAATGAATGTTTTCCTTTGTGAAAACTAAGTTAGAATAAAAGTATTTATGGGTTCAAAAAATCTATTCACATTCCAATTTTACAGATATGATTTACCACGTTTCCAATCAAAAGAACCAGTCAGGGTTTCTCAGCAGTAACGAACACACAGCCACTGTAGACACCAAAAAAAAAAAACAGCCTTCCCTCTGTTCCACAACACGGTAGAAGGCAGCGCAGCATTTACTTGGAAAACAAAGAAACAAAAGAAAAATGAGATGAACAACAGACACATCTGAATCCAAGAGGCTTTGGGGGGAGCTTTATCTGGCAGCACCATGTGGAAATGATAATGACCACCCTGGATCCAAAAGGGCAACCATTCATCTTAACCCTTGTCTGCCTGGCAAAACTCATAATCCCTGTAACACCCACAGCCCACCACCAGACAGACAGCTGGAAAAATGGTACTTAGAAGGGAAGGGATCAGACTAAACAATGGCCGTTTCTCCCCGTTCTCTTTGGACTCAGCGCGATTATTTAACAGCCCCCTGGAAGACTCCCCATCTGCTCGCCAGCATTAATTCTTTCTTTTACAAATCTTCACCTTTTGAGATTATGTCACTCCCCTGCCTGCCGTGTTCACTCCTCCCTCTGTTTTACTCTCTTTACTGGTCCTTCAATCAGACTAATGCTTTTTCCCCAGTGATGAATCATTTCATCCTGCTTTGTTCTTTTATTCTCTCGCTCCGCAGCCACACCAACATCAAGTGTAATATTCTCTTCAAACATCCTCAATCCATCATAGCAGGGCATCTTGCTCTGGTGGTCCCATGCCCAAAACGTCATTCCCTCCTATCCAGCCGCTCTCCTTTTTCCTTTCCTTAAACTAGCCATCAAGATGAACGATGGCGAAGGCCAGATTGGTCCGTTTTGACCCTCGCTGACTCCTGACACCCTGCTTGCCCCCAGGTGACATTGCTAAATACTGCTGTCACGAGAGAGTCCATAGTGTCTCCATTTATTTCACAGGTCTCACTTTTTTGTATTTAGCGTGACTCCACTTGCCTTTCTGCTACTTTATGGATCAAAGCTGTTCTGTTCGTGCAGTTAAAGCACATTTTCACATGAGCACCTCTGTCTAATAATACCAATATCTGAAATGATCGGAGACAAATTAATGACGGATAAATGCAATTTTCCCAACTGGAATCCTGGAATGCTGTATGATCTGAGGAACATGCCATACTCACGCCACAAACGTGAGCTTACGGATCTTGATTGCTGAGAAACCATGTCATACTTCAGTTACTCCGAGTTACACACAAATGCTAAAAGTCAAAATGAGAAAGCAGAAAGGAAAAAGACGGGAAAATGATCCAGTCCAAAAAAAGCCAGTCTCTTCCACGTCACTGGGAAATTTAGTATTCAGGGCCCCGCCCACCTTAGCTTGTGACCACAGAAGGCTGTAGTGATGCGTGGAATCTAATTGTTAGCATTAGCAACTCCAAAGCGTGGCGGAACATATGGAGAAACATCGACATTGCATGTTTCACCCAAGTGAGGCGAGCCAACGAGGGCAGTGGAAGAGCCACGTTGCTGTTAGCCAATCAGACGTGAGACATTTGCACACCACATGTGTCCGTAATGGACCGCTACTCGTCGCTGTCCCGTTTTATAGTTCCGGTTCTGCTACTTGTGCTGTACTTGGCGGCTTTACCAGTTCGAAGATGAGTTCTGGTTCAACGTGAGCTTTTGTCGGCGGCCTCAACAATTCAAGGAAACTAAAAAACATTTTAGAAACAGTTTGTCCTGAGCATGAACAACCTCAAAAGGTCTGCCCGTGCCGAGCACCTTATGCTCTGCATTCTATGCCACAGAAGGAGGGTCGGGAACTAGCGCGGCTTTAAGCGTTCAGACTGAAATCGCCCTGAAGAGAGTTTATGCTTGTTGGTTTCATTTTAATGAGAAAAAGCCCACAGAGCTACACCCGGATCGGGAGCTGTATCTGGGCTATGAGCGGCCCCCCACCACAGAAAAGAATAAGGCTCAAGCGGAAGGCCGGGAGTCAGACAGCTTCCGGCAACATAAACGAAAATACAGATTCTGTACCTGACGTGTGAAACGGTAGATTCGGTTGTGTCCCTGTTTCACAATTCATTCATGAAATTGATAAATCCTAAATACTAAATAAATAGCTCATGATGAATGACGTTAGCATCATGGATAGCTGGCTGCCGTATGAAGTAGTCTGGATTTGGGCACGTCTGTGAGACGTGGCGGGTGAGACACTGTTAACTGTCCAAGCTGCTTAAAAAAAAAGGTAAATGGCCTGTAATTGATATAGCGCCTTCTAGAGTCCTGGAACCCCCCAAGGCGCTTTACAACACAATCAGTCATTCACCCATTCACACACACATTCACACACTGGTGGGGATGAGCTACGATGTAGCCACAGCTGCCCTGGGGCGCACTGACAGAGGCGAGGCTGCCGAGCACTGGCGCCACCGGTCCCTCCGACCACCACCAGCAGGCAACGTGGGTTAAGTGTCTTGCCCAAGGACACAACAACAGACTGAGCGGGGCTCGAACCTGCAACCTTCCCATTACGGGGTGAGCTCTTAACTCCTGTGCCACCGTCGCCCCTTAAAACATCCTTACAGTATGTCTACCACAGATGTGCTGCCATTTAAAACAGGCAAAACAGCAAACGTGTAAACAAGCAACCACAAACAACACAGTAAGCCAAAGTAAAAAACCCTCATCTGCTACAGCTGGGCAGAACACTGTGCAACTTTTTCACTCGTAGCACTCAGCTTCAGCTCAAACTGTACGACTTCCTCGCAGGGCAGATCTCACGAGTCATGCGCTCATACTGTACGACCCGGTTCTCGGATGCGACCTGACTGCTCACACTGTACGTCTGCTAGCAACACGTCGGACCTAAAAAAATGCTAAAAATAGCAGTTTTTACTCAACACGTCGGACGTTTTTGTTTTGTTTTGCCTGTTGTCCTTCGGGAGTGCTGCAGGAGGACACACAGGGATTTATGGGGGTTGGATGAGGAAAACGAAATAAAGAAAGTAAATCTGTGTTTTGTGATCAGTTTAATTTGACATGAACTCAACAAACACGCCTTCTTGACAATCCTGTGATTGTGTGTAAAAAAAAACGTGTAGAAATAAAAACAAACAACGTGTGTTATTAGGCAAATAGTGGGCGAGCGGTGTTGATGCAGGATAGCGCGTGCACCGTGAGCGGTTCTGGTACTTTTTGGGTCGCAGCCGCTCGCTGCACTGCTTCAACAGGGCGATACCCTCACGAGGAACGAGCAAAATATCAAACACTCCAGAAGTCCGTGCGAGCTCACGATTGCTGAATGGTAGCTGGTCACGTGGTGTCAATCGCCTCTCGTAGCCCCCTGTACATTACACGACGCTCAGCGCAAAACTCGCCCCGATCTTGTGGATTCTCGCACGACTGGAAAACTGGCTCAAAAAAGTCGCACAGTGTACGCCCAGCTCAAGAATCATGGGTAATGGTGCAAATCCAGGAATACTGTGGAAAAGACTCATAATCCCGTCATTTCCTGCCATCCCCACTCATGCAACAAACTCCTCCCCTTTGAAACACGACTTTATTCAAGTGAATGAGACCTTTAAGACAATACTTTGGGCTGTAACGTCTCATTGGAAAAAGTGAGAAATCCTCTGGCGTCCTTAAACACAATCCAACAACCGGCTAAGACAAGTTCTCCAACAACCCACGGCTTCAGAAAGGATAAAACACACAGGCCACATAAAGACAAAGTGTCACAAAGAGAACCAAAGACCAACATAAAAGAAAATCTTGCAATAAAGAGAAAAATGGGAGCGCCTCAAGCGACTGACAGTTCCAAATAAAAAAGCGGTAAAGCCACAGAGAACAACGGAGACTGAAACGGTGCTAAACGTGTGGTAAATCTGATTAGGCATCCGAGAGAGGATGGCAGGCAGGGCTAAGTGACTCAATGGATGAGTAAGTGAATAAATAAAGGGGAGAAGATTGTGGTGGCTGCCTGCCACAGCTCCACGTTATTTGAGCTTTCTTGTGTGTGTGCATGAGCCAGGTTGCTACAGGCTAAGTCTCCACAATTACTCTGCTTGTGTTCTGTGTTGGTGAGCTAATTAGACATTGGCGAGTCTGGGTATGGTAGCCTAGAAGGTGAGGCGACTCCGTGGGGATGGAGGCGACTGCCACCGCGCCACAGCGTACAATGAATGCTGTAAATGTAGGACGTGATACAAAGGACAACCAGTAAACATGCTAGGAAAGACGACTGGGAGTCTTCTCTTCCTCTCTTTATCTGTGCTTTCCTCTAAGCGGGCAGATAAATGCAAGCCGAGGTCAACTGGAGACATCCAGACGTCCACTCTCTGGCCCTCGTGAATTAAATCCCAGCGAGTCAACTCCCACTCCATTTGGAGTAACCTAATAATGCCTTGTGTACTTAAACAGCAGAGTTGGCAGCTCTCCTCCAGGCTCTTCTCATTTTCAACAAACACACAGAACACTCTTTCAACAGTCGTCCACTAGACTTGACTCCTTCTGAGAGTCCCTGTACAAACAAACATTCCTCACAGCAGCTCGCTGCAACGCGTCTTTAAGGAAACCGCCGCTAATGATTGTGCTTTTCTCACAAGATGCTAAAAGCCACCGTGCTATGACTAATTTAATCGTGATCTTGTTGGTACACGAGACTTGTTGGCTGCTGAGATTTCTCATTAGCTAGACAGATTCCAGCCCTGACCTAATGCACAATAATAATACTCCTGTTAAGATGCACAGTGGAGATGAAACCTGAAGGCCTCTGCTTGTAATTGGGTAACCATCCACTCATTAAAGGAGGGACGCAATAAAAATGCAATAACGCCCTCCAAGTTCCATCAGGGGAGGAATGTGGCACTTTCTGCTAGATAATTCGTCACCAGTGAGGCCCTTCCCATCAGCTGAACGAGAGCCCGGGGCCAAATAAACACATCCAACTCCACATGGACTGTTTGATGGGTAAACAGTCTTTGATGTCGTCGCTGCCAGACATCGACATCCTATGTGGACATAAATGTCAGGGCAGAGAAAAGACTACAAACTAACTTCTAGTTTAGTTAACTATTAAAAAAAGTGTGGCAATCCAAGGTTTTTGGAGCAACTTTGCTGATAACGCTGTGTTCTCCTTTCGCTGCGGGTCAAGCTGTGTACACAACCTATTCAGAGTCAGAAAAGCTGGTTCAATCTCTGCGTACAAAAGAAAAATCCAATCATGAATGGGAGGATTTTCTGCCAAGGTCTGCACAAACGGGACTTGGAACTCTAACTGACACCCAGTTTCTCAGAACAAAGCTGCTCATCACAATTTCAGACAAAACGACACATTGAAGCTATTTTAGAGCTGAAACATCTGAATTACCAGTTTTTTCTGACTGGATAAGAAAAGCTTCTGCACATAGCGCATCAGAGCGTGCATCCCTACTTAAAGGGACTTTACGGAGTTTTGAATTTTTATGCTTGCGATTGCCCCCTCAGGCCAAAAGCGTAACGGCAGCTTCAATAGTAGGCTCGTGCACGAGGCGTGCATGCTGTACGTGCACACTCCTTAACGAAAATAACAACTGAGACAGTCCCTTGTGTGTGTGTAAATGGTAAATGGCCTGTATTTGATATAGCGCCTTCTAGAGTTCTTGAAACCCCCCAAGGCGCTTTACAACACAATCAGTCATTCACCCATTCACACACTGGTGGGGATGAGCTACGATGTAGCCACGGCCGCCCTGGGGCGCACTGACAGAGGCGAGGCTGCTGAGCACTGGCGCCACCGGTCCCTCCGACCACCACCAGCAGGCAACGTGGGTTAAGTGTCTTGCCCAAGGACACAACGACAGCAACAGACTGAGCGGGGCTCGAACCTGCAACCTTCCGATTACGAGGCGAGCACTTAACTCCTGTGCCACCGTCGCCCCTTGTGTGTGTGTGTGTGTGGCCTGGAGGACAGAGGACAGGAGAACGTGCAGCTAATTAATGAAATAATTTGGTTCTGTATCTTTCTCTTCAGCACAGCCGACAAAGGTTTATGATGGGTCAGTCGTCCTGCATGCTCAGATCATTCCCTTCCCTTGCTTGAAAAATTGTTCCAAAATGAAAGTTGAACCCACATCTTTTTTATCTGTGAATTCAATGCCGTTCAGCGAGTCTCAAATAAAAATTTGGGCATGTTACTGTAAAAAAATATATACCATTAATGTAAAAAAGAAACTCTAAATAAACTATGTTCACACCCAGAATCGAACCTGGATCTTCACCATGGGAGTCCGACATCTTACTAGGTGAGCTAAAGCACCAGTGACATTCTTTGTATCTGTAACTTTTATATCCTTGATGACAGCTGAAACAACGTTCAAAGAACGGTTCTAAGCAAAAATGGCTATTTTGTTGCTAATTTGCAGGAAATATCTAGAAGAAAGTTCTACAGAAAGTAGCTAAGGGTCCTCAGAAATGTAGCTAGCTTTGTCACTAGGCGTTAGGAACAGCGGCAAAGTGCCACTGCCTCTCTCTCTGCTGCTAAATCTACGGATAGCAAATGCTACGGGCTATGCCTGAGCGTGAACGCTCATGAAGCAGCCTGCTCGACCCGAGCATCTCTCTTTTTCTGTAATTTTACAGAAAAACAGGCAATCACAGTAAAAATGCCAGGGTTCATTCTACAGGACCAGGGCATTGCAGGAGAATGTATGAAGAAGACATTTATTATTTCTATACATGTTTTGGCTGTCAAACTTCCAGAATGTCCCTTTAACAATGGGTTTTAGGCGGCCAGAGTGACACGGCCGGGTCAGTTAGACTTGAGAGATAAAACATGTCCGCTCCAGCTGTAAAGACGAAGCTACAGGAAACAGCCAGTAAAAGTGGTGAATTCCAAAGTACTTTTGACAGGTTTGCAGGTTTATTTCCAACGTTGATGTGAGCTGACAGAGATGACATGTAAAATGCTTGAGCTGCCACCAGCCACCATCACTGAAATAAAGACTTCAGCCTAAATAAGATTGTTATGATGAAGTAATAAAGAAGGATCTAAGGCCAAAACAGAAAAACTTTACTGCAACACGCTTGGAGGCAAAGTTGATCAGAAACTGTTGATTTAAAAGTGACATTTTTATTTAGGTCAACATTTAAAGGTGTGGGTTACTCATTTAATTAACGCATTTGCAGTGATCTCTAGTAGGAATGAATGCCTTGTAAGTCGTTCTCGGGGGCTGGCGCACCATTTCCAGGAACTAGCAGTGAGCTACATCACAGCTGAGCTTCAGATGGCAGATTTTAGAGTCACAATTCCTAATATTTGGAAATCTTACGTCGGACTGGACAACAGCAATGCAACTCCACCACTCACTTGCAACGTTGATGTTTTTTCTCCGCAAATAACACAAACTTGAAGGAGTTCTGCTGTGTGGTGGAGTTGCTAATGCCAACTGTGCGCTTCTACTAGCAGAAACATTATCTGCCGTTTCCTGGAGGCTAAACCAACAGCGTTCCCCGTCGTGAGTCGACATGGGTGAGTCCATAAATGTTAAGTGACGGTGTGACGTAGATCTGTCAGGATTTTCTAATCCTAGAGTTTCACCGTCTATTTTCTATCAGAAGCTAATGCAGGAGATAGGTGTAGGAGACTATTCTTATATTCAGCCTGCATGAAAAATCCAGTGTAATTGATTTTAATCAGAAAAAATCAATAAAAATGAGCTTTTAAACTATAACATTGTAGCTATTAATGGCTTGGCCAAGGTTGTTTAGACGAAACGGCAAACAAAAGGTAATAAATCATTGATGAACATCCAGTGGGAAGTAATTTACAGAAGTTTCATCAAAGTGGTACACAAACATCTGGGTTGATGCCAACAGGCAGTGCCAAAATTTTAGGGGTCATGTTTGGCGTCTTGACTAAAGCAACACCAAAGTATCCGCGGACCTGACTGAGTTAAAGTCATCTCTGTGCTTGTTGAGGTTGAGCAGAAGCAGATGTTAAATTAAGCTGGCTCAAACATTGGTCTGTGATCAAAAAACTAAATAAAAAAGCAAGAATTAAAACTCTGGTAGAGAAACTTGACAGAAACAACAATAACTTTTTCTAAATTTCTGTGTCTTGTTGGTTGAGTTTGCAGATGATTTTATTCAAAAGGGCTTTTTTAACCTATCATGCGTGCTTTTGGCCTGAGGGAGGAGACCGGAGTACCTGGGGAAACCCACGCATGCATGGGGAGAACAAACAGACAGAAATGCCACATCTGACATTCAAACCTGTGATCTTCTGGCTGCGAGGCAATAGTGCTACCAAATGTTCTACTGTGCAGACAAACCTTGCTTTTGAACCACCCAACAGAGACGTACAGTGGTGTGGAAAACTATTTGCCCCCCATCCTGATTTCTTATTCTTTTGCATGTTTGTCACACAAAATATTTCTGATCATCAAACACATTTAACCGTTAGTCAAAGATAACACAAGTAAGCACAAAATGCAGTTTTGAAATGATGGTTTTTATTATTTAGGGAGAGAACAAAATCCAGACCTACATTGCCCTGTGTGAAAAAGTAATTGCCCCCTGAACCTAATAACTGGTTGGGCCTCCCTTAGCAGCAATAACTGCAATCAAGCGTTTGTGATAACTTGCTACGAGTCTTTTACAGCGCTCTGGAGGAATTTTGGCGCACTCATCTTTGCAGAATTGTTATAATTCAGCTTTATATGAGGGGTTTCTAGCATGAACAGCCTTTTTAAGGTCGTGCTATAGCATCTCAATAGGATTCAGATCAGGACTTTGACTAGGCCACTCCAAAGTCTTCATTTTGTTGTTCTTCAGCCATTCAGAGGTGGATTTGCTGGTGTGTTTTGGGTCATTGTCCTGCTGCAGCACCCAAGATGGCTTCAGCTTTAGTTGACGAACAGATGGCCGGACGTTCTCCTTCAGGATGTTTTGGTAGACAGTAGAATTCATGGTTCCATTTATCACAGCAAGCCTTCCAGTTCCTGAAGCAGCAACACAACCCCAGACCATCACACTGCCACCACCATATTTTACTGTTGGTATGATGTTCTTTGTCTGAAATGCTGAGTTACTTCTACGCCAGATGTAACGGGACATTTGCCTTCCAAAAAGTTCTACTTTTGTCTCATCAGTCCACAAGGTATTTTCCCAAAAGGCTCGGCAATCATCGAGATGTTTCGTAGCAAAACTGAGATGAGCCCTAATGTTCTTTTTGCTTAACAGTGGTTTGCGTCTGGGAAATCTGCCATGCAGGCCATTTTTGCCCAGTCTCTTTCTTATGGTGGAGTCGTGAACACTGACCTTAAATGAGGCAAGTGAGGCCTGCAGTTCTTTAGCAGTCGTCCTGGGGTCTTTTGTGACCTCTCGGATGAGTTGTCTCTGCGCTCTTGGGGTAATTTTGGTCGGCCGCCCACTCCTGGGAAGGTTCACCACTGTTCCATGTTGTTGCCGTTTGTGGATAATGGCTCTCACTGTGGTTCACTGGAGTCCCAAAGCTTTAGAAATGGCTTTATAACCTTTACCAGACTGATAGATCTCAATGACTTTTGTTCTCATTTGTTCTTGAATTTCTTTGGATCTTGGCATGATGTCTATCTTTTGAGGTGCTTTTGGTCAACTTCTCTGTGTCAGGCAGCTCATATAAAGTGATTTCTTGATTGAAACAGGCGTGGCAGTAATCAGGCTTGGGGGTGGCTACAGAAATTGACCTCAGGTGTGAAACACCACAGTTGGGTTATTTTTTAACAAGGGGGGCAATTACTTTTTCACACAGGGCAATGTAGGTTTGGATTTTGTTCTCTCCCTAAATAATAAAAACCAGCATTTCAAAACTGCATTTTGTGTTTACTTGTGTTATCTTTGACTGACGGTTAAATGTGTTTGATGATCAGAAACATTTTTTGTGACAAACATGCAAAATAATAAGAAATCAGGAAGTGGGCAAATAGTTTTTCACACCACTGTACTAGTACAATGGTGAGCAACAGTGACTACAGCAAACACCAACTCCTCCTACTAGGTTGTGGATCGTCTTCATGTACATCTGAAGTGTTTCCACCTTCATGAGCCTGAACACCATCCCATCTGAAAATCCAACGAATCCGTCCCTTTTCCCTGACCCTGACCCTGGGAAGATAAAACCAAGTGAGGGAGGACTGATGTTCGTTCTCAGGAAGCAAGATATGGAAAGCAAAAAGGAGTCAACAGGTGGAAAAACAAAGAAGATCTTTCTTTGCCGTTGCAATAAATTTGTCTGAAATCACAAAAGAAGTGAAAGAAAAGCGGACGAGAGCCAAAGCAGTACGTTAATAAAAGGGACAAACAGTTAGCGCCAAATAAAATCGGCTGAGACCGTGTCAGTAATGGCGGGAGGTGAAAATGGACTTATCCCGTGTAAGTGATGAATGTTTCACGGCTGTAGAGGGGGGGTGTCTGTGGCCAAGGCCATCCCGGGACCATGCCTACAGGCTGAAGCAGCTGTGGAGCGGAGGGAACGTCTGCAGATGAAAGTTTAACGGCTCTCTTAAGAATCGTATACCACCGAATCCCTGATAGAGCGATACACGAGGAAGGCGGGACCGCTTTCACAGCTCTGCACATGGCCTCACGAGGGCTCGTCAAACTCCTCAGCTGTTCCACGCTCACCGAGGCCATCTGGTGCCGAGTAACCCAGAGGAAGGAACCGGAGCGTTGCTGGCAACTCAGCGTGCCGTGCTCTTTTACACAACATTTATTTGAGCAAATGCACCACTCAGGATAATCTCTCACTCCATCCACACTTTCTATTCATGTGTGCTGCTCTAGTTTAAGCCAATTAGGCTGATTTTGTAGATTTTTCTCTTCTTTCCGCCTCTTCGGCATCCATGTTTCCCTCCGCACTCACCAGGATCCCAGCTGGGCTTAAACACACACAGACGGGTCCTCAGAACAAATATTAACCGCTCAGCTTGGGAGGGTGCGCAGGATCTTTGTTTAAGTGTGTAATTTGGGGCCGTGAGAACATATGTTAAAGCCCTTTAGTTCTAAATATAGCGCTTGTTCTACACAGACTGGTGGTGCTGTAATCACCCTGTTTGTTGGGTGCTGTTGAAGTGGCTGCATGTCTTCATGTAAACTCATGTTTATATTTACTTGCAGAGAGAGCAGGGACACATGCAAAACAAAGGAATGGTTTAGTGAGTAGAAAATTCTAAGCAGTTATGTTTAATGTGACAAAGAGAAATAAAGCTGCACTTTGTTTTTCACAAGAACACCATAATATTCCCATTTCACCACCCCATCCTCCCGGCTTTCTCTCTAACATCTGCTAATCCCCAGACCTCTGACCCCAGGAAATCTACTCTCTCGACCTTGACCATTTTCCTTCTCCTTTTTTTCATCTCTATGCCCTGCAGATCTCCATTATCTGTTATCAATTCATTGTCTGAGGCAAAGAAAAACTATTTAAATTCCTGTGAGCTAACGTCCACTCGCAGGCTAAAGGCAGTAGTGTTATATTTGCTATGATGGGATGTGTAACTTGTAGGTGATGCTTCTTCAGACTGTGTGATTTCTACCAAGTATAATTATGGTTTGTGTACAGTAAAATGCCTGTAGCCTACTAGAAAAATCTCTATTTATTCCCTATTTTATAGTGCAGAGTGACTTATATATGTTTTTTTCTTCATTATAGATTTTATGGCTGGTGCGACTTATACTCTGGAAAATACGGTAAGTGGCACTAGACTATAAGTCACATTTTGGCGGGAAATTTTATTACTTTTCTTACAAAATCTGAGACCAAGCATTTCACATTGCAAGACAAGTACCGGTAACAATAACAGAATAAACAACCAGGGCGCAGCACCCCGCCACAGGCTGCAGCAGGTGATGGTGGTGCTTGAAACCCTCCCAGCGGGACAGAGGAGCTCATTCCTGGGTCGGAGCCGGCCCGCAGAAGCTCGCCACAGGAGGAGCTGAAACCTGGGCCGGATCCAGTGCTCAACGGAGCGCAACAGGCGGGGTGGTGGAGCTGAAACCTGGGCCGGAGCCGGCCTGCAGCAGCGCTTTATACATAACTGAGGTATATAAGTCACTTTGGTATATAAGTCGCAGGACCAGCCAGACTATGAAAAAAAGTGCGACTTATAGTCCGGAAAATAAGGTAAAAGTAAAAAAAATCAAATAAAATTGGTTTCAAAATGAATACTCCAATTTATACTAAGATATAAAAAGTAGAAGTAAGTAACAAACAGTGGCATTAAGAACAAAAGTAAATTGCGCCACATTACAACCACACAACTTTTTCATAAGGGGAACAATGAATATAACTTGATAGAAACTGTTATGTTCTCAACATAACAACAACAAGGCCGTGGAACCGTATCTAGGAGCCAATGTCCCCTCTAACCCATTATCTCCCTCCCCTGTCCAAACGGAGGTGATGAGCGCTGCTCCAAACGGCTGCACGCACTGAAGTGAGGAGTGTCCCAACCCTACCTCCCCACCTAGTGGACACTTATGTTGTATAATGTCTGAAGTCTGTGTGCATTTCTGTCTGAGGTGTTTTTATGCACAGCAAAGTTAGCCTCTCTGTGGAGGGTAACTCTGAAGCGCCTTTTTTCCCCTCCCCCTGACTCTATCCTCATATAAACCCTCTTGATCTATTAAGGTAGCGCAACTCGGGTTGCGAATGACCACAGTCACCAATTCTTGTCATGTGTCTTTGTATGTATGTCTGATCTCAGAATTGTGTGTACTGAAACTAATTTACCTCTGGGATTAATAAAGTATTTTTGAATTTGAATTGAATTGAATTTGGGACACACTAGACCTGTTTCAGTCGCACAAATTGAAAATGTACATATTTTAGTGCAATGCAAATACATGAAGAACCATATATAATTGGTCAAAAAGGTAGACGTTTAAAATGGATACCCATCAAATGCACTCTATCCAGATGCTGCAGTTGATCTGAATAGGTTATTTCCTTGGATTTTTAAGAGTGACAGGCAGAATTGAAATAGGAAACACAAGTCAGGAGTAGAAAGTACAGATACAGGTGTTAAAGTACTTGTACTTAGTTTCTTCACAACTTTGATTAGCACCAGCCACAAGCAAGAAATGCATCCTTCCTCCCTACGGATGCTGCTGACATGGCACCCACCTGGCTATGATGATTAAAACCCTTAAGGAACAATTCACTAATCGTTTACTTCACTACCCTCTACAACTATTCACCCCCACCATACTACAAGCCCCTGTGAGCTGGAGCATTGCTCCACAACCAAACCTGACTATGGAAGAGGGCAAAGGAGATGCACCACAACAATCTCATTTCATGCATCCTTCTCCTCCTGGAGCGCAGGGAACTTTTGGGAATAGATGCTGCAGAATGAAGTCAAGTGCTGTGGTGAAGAAACGTGGAGTGGATTTGTGTGAAAATTGCCAAGAGGACACTAACCTCATCTCTCTTAGGTGAGAATGCTAAGCGCTTAGAAAAGCGTGGTCATTCCTAAGTAAGGGTAGCCAATCAATTCCAACAGCTCCCAAGGCAGTCACTATCCCAGGACCCCATGCACGTGATGTCCCTCCCATCGCCCAAGGACGCGGCAGCTCAAGTGTTGGGCTTGGTGCAGTTAATTGCTTGAGATATGACCCAGAGTGCTTTGTGGGAAGGTTTTTAAAGAGTAGTTGTTGGAGAGATTTTCCCTGGTCTATAAACCAGAGCTCGGACCCACGATGGGAAGGTATTCCTCACAACTTCCTGAGGGACTAAGAAGGTCTGATCCGTCCATTTGCGCAGGAGGGAAGCTGTGGATTGAGCTTTTCTGTTCCTCCTGTGATGTCTGCTGCTGTGTGTATTAGGACGTAGAACCGCACCATAAGGTATTGGACAAATATGAAAACATTACGCACTAGAGAACAATGCACTGTAATGGGAAAATGCAAATGTTTTATTATGCGTTTGTGACTATATGATTAAAGCTGAGGCGTACTGTGAAGGGGGTTAGGACCTTTTGTGTGACCTAATAAAAAAAATATAAAATTATTGCAGTGTTGAATAAATCAAAACATATTCTAAATGGAAAATCATTATTACTCTTAAACCAGTCATTAGTACTTCCTCATATGATGCACTGTATGGAGGTCTGGGGAAACACTTACAAATCTCACATAAAACCCATAGTTTTACTACAGAAAAGAGCAATAAGAGTAATTACCAATTCTGATTACCTATATATATATATATATATATATATATATATATATATATATATATATATATATACATACATACATACACACACACACACACACACACACACACACACACACACACACACACACACACACACACACACACAAGGCTTTCTGTAATCTGGCAGGGAGTTGGTGGTTGGCTTGGGTATATATAGCAGGTGAAACAGGTGAGTAGCATGAGATTCATTACTAGGAGCAGGTGTGGCAGATGAATCTAAGGAAAGCAGGCTGTGGTTGTCATGGAGATGAGGGAGGACAGAGCTGGATCATGACAATACTCAGGAGGTAGAGTGGGTTGTCCAGTAATCAGAAGGTTGCAGGTTTGATTCCGGCTCCCACCAGAGAATTCTGCTGTTGTGTTCTTAGGCAAGACACGTAAAGTGAAAGCCGTGTGTCACCTACTTTTCAAGTAAATTAGAAAGTTAAAAAATGCCAGAGAAAAACTTCTTATTAAAACATCACAATGTGGAGCCCTTCCTCCTCCAGTCAGCAGTCTCCAGCGTCTGAGGCCTTCTGGTTTAAACCAACCAATCAGCAAGCAGCTCATTAGCATAGTCATGTCCTGGCCAAGTGGGAGGGGTAAACAGCTTTTTCACAGCAAGGCTGATTTAGGGGCTTTAGAATGGCTTGTATCAGGGCTCCTGGGACAGATGGAAGCCAAAAGAAATTTTATTATGTTTCTTAGAGATTCAAAGCAGTGTTTTAGATTGCTGATGAACTGCATTCTTTGTCCCCTTTAACCCATCTTGTCTGCTGGTGGTGGTTGTAGGAACCGGTGGCGCCAGTGTTCGGCAGGCCTCGCCTCTGTCAGGGCGCACCAGGGCAGCTGTGGCTACATAGATCATCATCACCAGTGTGTGGGTGGGTGGATGACTAAAGCTTGGTTTGTGCTTGACACATTTACTTTCCGCTTGGTGATGCGGCTCGCGAATGGAACATGCTTCACAACTTGCAGCGTTTATGGTTCATGCGGCTGGTCTCTGCGGTGAGCCAATATTCTCCCAAACTGTAGGGGGCAGCATGGAGCTCTACAGCATGCATCCAACACTACACCATAGTAGAAGTAAAAATTACTGTTGTTTACAACATGGCATTCCAGCATTTTTTAACAGCGTCCTCGTCTTTTCCGACAGTGCGAGCTATTTCTCTCCAAGAATTATTAACATGTTGATCACGGAGATCTCTGAGAGCTGAATCATACAAATGTCTGTATTTACGAACCTCTGCCATACTAGTTCTTGCCAGTCCGCCATGTTTTTCCGCGTCTGACCGTCCGCGTGGTTAGAAAATTTCCTAGGTGCACGGTGAGGAAATTTTGGGCCGTGCGGAGGCGCGGTGGGGAGGCGTGGTTGTTAAAATGACGCAATTTCGCCGCGCGGAGCCGTGCAAACCTCGCGGACGCGTCAAGCATAAACCAGCCTTAATTGTGCTGTGAAGTGCCTTGGGGGGTTTTAGAATCCTAAGAAGGTGCTATACAAATAAAGGCCATTTCCCACGTTAGCTGACAATAGAAAACAGACGGGGAAACGCGTGGATTAGAAAAGGCAGTCAATTTCATGTAATTTTAAAAAATGGACCCACCCATCTAGGCTGGGGAAGGCTGTTGTTGGTTTGGTGTCCAGGAGAGAGAGGACAGATTGTCTCAGCAAGTAGAAGCTTACAGTTAGCATTAGCAACTTTTTGTGGAGGTAAAACATCATTTCAGGGCAAACAGAATGACAGGTAAATTTTTGTTGCCGTTAGCCAATCAAAGGTGAGATATCCGAAAATCAGGAAATAAGACACCAAATCCTGCCGTCCGCTGCCCACCTCTACTCTGGTTCACTTATAGTTCCTGAAACAAGAGTATCAGAACTTTTCTCCCACATATATCGACTCTCAAGGCATTCATTTATACTAGAGACCACTGCAGATGTGTTGAAAAGACGAGTGAACTTGGTCTTGAAGGATTTCTTCTCCCAGTACAAATTTAAAATATCCTCAGAACTTGGAAGGAACAAAGAATTAAATAAAACCAGTAAGCACCAGATCTCATAATTATAATTTAATGCATTGTTCCATTTAGATTACTTTCCCCCTTTATTCATAAACCAACAACCTGCGGCCTGCATGTTTATTTTGGACACCACCATAACGACTTCCCTTTTCGTTGCTGTTATTTTTGTGCCACTGGTCCGTGCCAAGAGGCTACAAGGCTAGGGAGACCACAGAGGAGTAACTCTGGTCTGCTTGTGGTTGTTGGACAAAGTCCTGGATCCCAGGCTTGGAGGCCATTTAAAACACAGCTTGTTTTTCTTCTTTCCATCTCTCGTTTCACTGGGGCAAAGTAAAAAAAAAAAAAAAAAAAAAAGTCAAATCTCCTTCAGTTTGAACTGGAAAGACATTTATTTTGCACTCATATTGTGGAAGCTAGAATACACGGTTTGATTCTTATACATATGTAGGTTTGTGTTTATAGTAGAAATGTGTCCTAAAATAATCTGTGATCTATTTCATAATTATTAAAGATGTCGTTCACGGAAAAACAAAAACTTATATTAATCTTATAAAAGTTTATTCTGTCACTCTGAACATGAGAATGGTCTCCTACACCTATCTCCTGCATTAGCTTCTGATAGAAAATAAACGTGAAGTTCTAGGATTTGAAAATCCTGACAGATCTACGTCACCCTTTCACTTAACATTCATGGACTCACGACGAGGACGGCTGATGTTGGTTTAGCCTACAGGAATCAGCAGAGGATGTCTCGGCTAGTTTAAGCTAACCGTTAGCATTAGCAACACCACCGCACGGCACAACTCCTCCAGGCTTGTGTTATTTGTGGAGATAAAACATCAGTGTTGAAAGTCAGTGGCAGAGTTGCTTTTCTGTTATCCCATCCGGGTTGAGATGTCCAAATATCAGGATATAAGACTCCAGAACAGTGTTGGGAACGTTACTTTAAAAAAGTAATTTGTTAAAGTTACTTATTACTTTGTCAAAAAAGTAACTCGGTTACTAACTGAGTTACAAGATTATAAAAGTAACTAATTACCAAGAAAAATAACTACTTAGTTACTTTTTTCATTAAACCACGCAAGAATTACTACATTACTGAAATATAAATGAGTAATGACTGGAGCATAATAAAATGTATGTCCAAATGTTTTTTATAAACCTGAATAATTTAAATAAATAAGCACTTAACAGGAGGAACTACTAACAGGAGCATTACACTAATCTAGACTATTAAAAGGTCACCGTGTGATATTTAACAAGACCTCAATCAGCTAAAATTTAAAATTGCAAATAGAAACACCTGTAAAGGTTCCCGAGCCTTTAAATGGTCTCTCAGTCTAGTTAAATTACAGAAATGAATATAATTTTGCACAGCATTTTAATTTTTCCAGCTTCACATTATTGTGTGTTATTAGTAGCATTTCTGTTGCTGGTAATCTAGTAACGGTTAAATAAATAAATAAAATCCTTAAAATGACACAAGAAGAGGCACAAATCTGATGGAGGACTTACATTTACTAACTTGGGTCAGACCCAACCACAGAAGAGCTGAAGCTGGGTGGTAAACACTCACAGGTAGTTCTAATAACACCTGAGCTCCATGTGTTGATGGAATGAGTGAACTACTCCTTTAAAGTACTTTGAGGTTTAAAAAAAGTCCCAATAACTTTAAAAAAGAGCACAGTTTCTGTCCTTTCTGCGATTACAAACATTTTAGGTTTTTGGTAACCGAGTTACCAAAGTACCAAGCGAGTTAAATCTGAGGTAAATGGCGTTATCAAACCCTACGGACACACATTTTAACCAGTAACACTGATTGGCACAGAGGCGACAAAACAAACTAATATAACATTTTTGCAAAGCAGAACTTCTCCAGCCAAATCGTCAATTGTCAAGTTGGGTTGATGAAACTGACAAATGGTTTCCCAGTTTCCAACACAGCACCAAGTTCTAGTTGCTAAAATGTTTTCCCCACAAACTCACTTAAAAAGATATCATGTATTGTGCTCCTGTGGTGATAAACCCGAACATCTGCGGTGAAATGAAAGTCTCCGCCCAAACCATTCAATTAACTCTGTAGACTCCAATGTCCCCAACAGGATGTGCAGCTTACGCATCGAGAAGAGCACAGACCTCAACATGAAGTCACACTGGGTACAATTACAGACAACTATATGGCTGTCTGCCTTCGCGGCCCCACCCAGGCGCACGCACACAAGGGGCCATTACCTCTAATCCTCACCATCAGGCTGCCTGCATCCAGTAACGGAGGGAGAACTCGTGCTTGTTTTCCAAAACTGAAGCAGCATTAGAGTCAAACCGACTTAAAGAAGGCAGCACTTCTGTCCCATCTGAAACATGCCCTCTATACACAATGTAAATAGATATAATACACTTGAATTCAATCCCACGGGGAACAAAACCGACTAAAATATATGAAAAGAGACTCTATTCCGTCAAGCTCTTTTTTTTTTCCAGGCTGAACCGTTTTCTTGGCTGCAGAAAGAACTTCCAGCTGTGTCTCGTGCCATCATATGCATGAAAAAGGAGCCATCAAAGAACATATTTCTTTCATTCCAGGCAATTTCCCTAATCCCTGATGAGCTGCAGGGAAGAGGAAAACATTATGGCTGTGGGTTGGCAGGTGGTGGAGAAGGGATTTGCTTGGTTGTGCTTGGTTGTGCATGGGTGTGTGTGTGTGTGTGTGTGTGTAAACACGACTTTATCAGAATACGTTATCATTACTGTGGAGCCGTGTTTAAAGACTGAACTTTTTTTTCTATATATCTTCTGATAAGAATGAGTGAACTCTGAAATAACTATCTGGATTTTCAGACGACAGACTCAGACCTGCGTCGCCTGGGCTAAGGGACCGGGGATCACTGAAGCAGGATTAGTTTGTCCGGTCGTCTAGTAATCGCTGATAAATTCATTCAGCTGGTGAGTCCAGCTCAAGAGCCCTCCTGTTAAGGAATCCTATTACTTTAGCCTTGGTTGAAAGAGCGAGGGAAAAAAGGCCTCACACAGTCTCTTAAAACCAAACAACACGATTCTGCCTCTAGTTCAGAACAACTGCATTCATCTCTGCAACCTCCATAGGGAACGATGGTCCACTGACTAGATTTCAACCCGGGGAAAGGCTGGGTGAATGCCCTTGTGAAAACAGTCTAATTTCCACGTGTCACCACCAGGTAGCTCCTGACAGCTCTGAGGTATGGATGGCGGTAACGAGGAGCCACGATGTCAGCGTTTTCCTCTCGGTGCCCAGACAAGCCTCCAGGCTACGGCAGGAGGGTGTGGGGACAACACCTGAGTGTGTATCTCATGGTTTGATTGTGTTATTGTTGGGGCATTGTGTCTCGTGCACAAACAAGTTGCAGTTTTGGTGTTTTCCATCACCGTTTATTCGTAAAAAGTAGATTCATGAAGTAAACAGCTCTTCGGGATGTCCTTCCATTAGGTTTTCATGCGTGTGTGTTTGTGACAGAACGGGAACCCAACTGGGAGTTAAACCTCAGGGGTGGTTCCTGCAAATCTCTGTCACTTCTCCACCCATTTTTTCCGGAAACATTTGAGAGTCGGATTATGGATCCTCCAGTTCCACGCCGACTTCCCCGGGGACCTCCTTCTGGTTTAGGGTTTTGAGACTTCAGACAGACCAACAGTGTGGAAACGAGGCGCGCTGGGATGAAGTTCATTTGGCGTTTTTAAAAATGCGTCAAACGCAGGGAAACACACAGAAAACTAAACAGAATGTAAATGAAAAACAATCAAAAGTGGTTTTTGAACAGAGATGCTCCTCATTTCTAAGCTACAAGGGAGTTTCCGTTACTTTTTGGCAAACGTTCTTGGCACTGACAATAAACGGGGGGAAGAAGAGGAGTAAAAAAAACTGTGAAATCCATCTGGCTTACTTCCAAGTATCCTATTCCTCTTTTTTATCTGAACCCCGGCCTCACACTCTGCCTGGCTGCACGCCAGAGTTTTATTATTCCTACTTTTCCCCTACTTCTCTGTGAATGCTCTTTCTCCTGCTTCTCTTCACTTCTTGTCTGACACTCTTCACTTCTATGTTCTCTGGAGTACTTTTCTATTCTCTTTAATGGCACAGTCCCCATTATTCAGCGATTGCCTCCATGTATACAGCGTGCATCTTTATACCCATATCCGTTATTATTTAAGTATTTGGAACTGTACATGAAGCACTTTTCTTCGTACAATAACTGAGTCATTAAATATCTGACAGGGGAAGGTTAAACAAATTGCACAAGATTTGATGGATTAGTTCAATTTACGCTGCCTGAGTTCTCACTTGTATGTGAGGCGGTCCGCGTATGAGCGGGACAGCGGAGCAGCTGGGAGTGCTTAAAAAGCACTTTTTTCTTTCTTTCACAGTCACTTTCTTCTCTGCATCTACAAAGCGGCACGCCAATGATTTATGAAGCAAACAAATTTGTAAACGAGCATGCACCACTGCATCGTGTCACTCCACAAACCTGCTGATGGGGGAAGCAAAACGGGCTGGGCACGCAGCCGTGCGCTTACATTTAGAATGGCAGCGTAGATTTGGTTTCTGCTTCTGTCTGTTACGCTGATGAAAGTATTTCAAGTTGGAAACTAAAGCAGCCCGCCTCAAGTGCAGAGGCAGAAATCTCAATGGGTGTGACCATGAATTGGTTCAGATTTCATACATAAAGCAAATATAATATAGGGATGCCCTGTATTTTTGATATAGCACCTTCTAGAGTCCTGGAACCCCCCAAGGTGCTTTACAACACAACCAGTCATTCACCCATTCACACACTGGTGGGGATGAGCTACGATGTAGCCACAGCTGCCCTGGGGCGCGCTGACAGAGACGAGGCTGCCGAGCACTGGCGCCACCGGTCCCTCTGACCACCACCAGCAGGCAACGTGGGTTAAGTGTCTTGCGCAAGGACACAACGACAGCGACAGACTGGGCGGGGCTCGAACCTGCAACCTTCCGATTACGGGGGGAGTACTTAACTCCTGTGCCACCGTCGCTCGATATTTCCTTTTTTACCGATATCCGATTCACCGATATTGTCAAATTAATCATTTCCGATACCGATTTAGGTTTCTAACATTATCTATGCATTATCTCTTATTTTGTCTTTTGAAAAGGTATCAAAGTAAGACATTGCTCTTACAAACAATCTTTGTTATATTACAGGCGACAGAGTGAGCAATCTCGCTTCAGACCCACCAGTGACGTTGTTTATCCACTCACGTTGTTTACATTCAGGCAGAAACGAGAGAATAAACGGCTGAATGTGTGTCGTACGTTCGTGCCTCGGAGAACTCCGTCTTTGTAACTCCTGATGTGTTTAAGGATGTGAGTTAATAGTACTTAGTTGATCAAATGCAAGCAATGTGCATGCATGCTAAGCTACGCTAACCGCTAAGAGTGATGCTGAGACGTGTGTCTAAAACTGGGACGTAATTTTGGGGGGGGACGGGTGGGACATGTCCCCCCCACTTTTTCAAAAGGCAGTTTTGGTCCCCTGCACTTTTTTCCGTCCAAAAACAATATTAAGCTCCATTAAATGGATTTGGTTGAGCACTAGGACCGAAACGGAAACCGCTTTACTATTAGACCCGCCTAAAAGCTAATCTATTGGCTCTGCTGATACTTGCTAACGTATTATTGGCTGTTGCTGCTGTCACTCAAGTTGTAAACAGTCAGAACGTGCTCACGTTGTTTTGCTAGTTTGGAGCCGCTAGGGAACACCGGTACTGAGTCACATCGTCAACTAGACGCTGTGTAATATCAGAGCTCAGCTCAGCTTCCATTACATAACATTTGAATAAGTGTTCATTTGTCTTTGGTAGTTAGGCACAGCCAGGATGCAGCATGTCAAGAAAACGAAAAGTGGATATAAGAGACTTCTTTCAAAGTCAAAACGTAAGTTGGAACATGTGACACCCCTGCATTAAGCTCAGACTCACCTCCTCCTTCACACACATACTCAAAACTAACTTACAAACTCATCTCCTCCACATAACTGACTCCTCAGACACAATTTATTCGTATTATTATAATTATTATTTTTTTATTATTACTATTATCATCATAATTATTATTACTAGTAGTAGTAGTAGTAGAAGTGTAACTTCAAAACTTTTATCATTTAACTTTATTGTAAACTTATCTATTGCAATGCATATTTTCACATTAAAAAGCTCTGAAAAATGAACAGTATCATCATCGTCAACAGATTTTTTTAAGCTTAATGTCAAAGATGTACACTTTTCATTAGATTTATCTTATTTTTTCCATTTATTTTTTGTGTGTTGAAATGCAACAACTGTTTAAACACTTTTAAGGGGAAAAACATATTTAATATGTTTTTATACACTCAAATGTTAGGGTGATGATCATGTGTAAAACATTAGTTCAGCATGTCCTCTAACACAGCAAATGAACAAACGGCCAGATCTCAGGAGGACCGTTTATGTATAAATAATTTTTATACTTTTGACTAGGCCTGGGAAAGTAACACATTTTGCTGGACGATATTTTGTCCAACAAATTGTTGATGATAAACGATATTGTCAACATTATCTAGACCAAAATAACCACTAATATAATGTTAATATATCATAATAATGCAAGTACACCCTTTAAAATGCAACAAATAAACCTTCATTTAACATTGAAATGTCCAGAACCAGAACTTCTAAATGAATAAAAATAACAAACAAAAATTAAATAAAAAAGGAATCTCACTCCCTGTTAGAAAATGTTGCACCAAAAACAATAAAAAAAGACCCAAAACAATAAATACAATGGCCTATCCATTGTCAACAGCCAAAACTGCACTTCAATAATGATAATAAATAAAAATAATAATAGAGTTGTAATTTTTTTAACTTTGATATATATATATATATATATATATATATATATATATATATATTGAGGATGGAACAATTATTGAGATGGGCACGTGACGTGTCAAGGGGTCTTTACATAACACCCCCCACCCCAAATCCGCACAAGCCTGCTGTGTCCCCCCCACTTCTGAAATCAAAATTTCGTCCCTGGTCTAAAACAATGTATACTGTATTTGTATGTTTCAGCTTTGGTGATAAAACATTTATAAAGATCTTCAGTTAAGAAAAGGAAGCCGTGGGTGGAGGTTCCTGTTTTTGTTGTTAGCTAGCGGGCTAGCTACACATTGCTACATGCTGTTGGGACAGCAAATTCCTACTTATTCAAAGGTTGGGACAAATAAAAGTAAAACGTCTCAAAGACTAAACCTCAGATCTGTCATATTTTAACATTCTGAGAAAGAGGAGATGAAGTCGAAGAGTTTGATGCATAATATGTGCATGGTATGTAAATTTGAGCCTTTAAAGGAGTAAAAACCGATAGTTATTATCTGACATTACGTTATTGGCTGATACTTTTGCACATCACTATTATAAGCCACTGATTAAGTAAAAACTCAACATATATCTCATACATCTTCACAAATTGGATTATTAACATCCATTAGTTTCCTTCTCTTTGTATTTTGTTAATCACAGCACGCTGCCTCTCCACCGGGAGGGGGTGACAACGATGGGTGGGAGGGTGAGTGTGGAGTTGGGTGTCAAGAATATCAGTTTTGTTTTCCCCTAAGGGCTTGATATGTGGAAGCAGCAGGCAGGGAGAACAGGTGCTTGGGAATTCAGAAGCATTACATATGCATGATTTCCAGATTTATATGACTAGAGATGGCTGGAGGAAAAAGAAAACCCAGTTGGTCACCAGGAGAATTTTAAATGAAGGCAAGCACCTTCTTGACTCTGGTCTACATTTCACCAGGTCTGGCTCTTTTACTTAACAGTCTAAGATTTTCTTACCACCGGCGTTAGGGTGCTCAGCGCTCCTCACGAGTCGTCCCCAGTCAGCACTGGAACTAATGCGCTTGAACGTGACATCTAATGGCTCCTGTGAGCATCAAAGACCTGCCCCTGGAAAGGCCACCTCCAACAGGGTCCCCCTCGGCAACAACACGGACAAACAACGGGATTCAGGGGCTCCCCGTGAGTTCAGATCACAGCACAGCCACACAGGCAACACAATAGGCAGCCATTATGAATGAAAGCACAAAGACCCCTCAACGAGATCAATGCATTGTCATGTGTGATTTTCTTGTTTTGGAACACAATAGCTGACAAAATGATTTTTTATGAGATAACTAATGGGCTCTGGTACGTCTTTTCCTTCCCCGCTCAGAAATCTTCTCATCCAGTTCCCTCTGAGGTACGCTGGTCAGACAGAAAGGCCCAAGGAAAGATCTTACAGACAGATATGTTATAAAATTAAACCAGATATTAAGAAAATGTGAGAAGAAAATGGAGATAATGGCTTTCCTTTCCCACCAGGCAGGGTAATGACCTTTTAAATCATGTTTGACATTTTTAAGTTGGCACAGTGGGGATTCTGGCAATATCAAAACTCTGATATTAAAACCTGTGACTGGCGGTAATCTCATTGCTTTGTTTGATGACTCGCAATATGACACTCCCCCCCCCACACACACTGTCAGCAACCACAGCTCCTTGCTCTCTCCCCGGAGACCACCCCAGCCTGCCCAGATCTGCCCTTGCCTTGACACCAGTTGCTAATGGTGCTTCTGTCAAGGAAGGCCAGTGGCCACAACAAAACACTCACGACCCTTCTGTTGGGCGTCGCGCAGATATGAGGGAACGAGAGAAAACGCAGCGAAACGAGACGCCGTCTGGTATCTGATGAACATCTCGTCAAAGACGCAGACAGAATATTTCTGGGTGAGAGCGCGAAGCTGAATATCTGATAAAACCGCGCTGAACACAATCAGAGGCACGTTTGACACCGAGCATCAGGCGCTGGGGGGGGAAAAGTGTCACGGCTCTCATTTAAAGGCGCTCTCGACGAAGGTGAAGTCAACACCTGGTTGGAAGAGTGTGACTGTGGTGTGAAGAGTGCAATCTGCTCGCCGCTACGGTGCAAGGGCAGACATCAGGCGGCGTAGCAGGTGACACGTCCCGGTCAGAACTTGATAAGGAGCAGAAGAAGGCAACACAACAGGCCCGTTAATTAGTGTAGCACAAATGCCTTCATAATTAGGCCTAATCACCTGAGCATGGCACCGAGCATACGGCTACGGCCATGCAGCCACACCGTCTAACTAGCCCACGGTGCAGCCGGGTGCGGGACCTCGCTGAAGCGGAGGCGGACGGGAATGTTAAACAGACACAGGCGAGTTTCTGCGACTGAAACGTGTATGACAGCAGCCGGACTGTGTTGTGTATGCCTCTACTCCCTGGTGGCATAGTTAGGTGTTGTACTTTGGATTAGAGGCTGGTCTAATTGGCCCACTGGGCACCGAGGAAAGAGTGGAGAGCAGGGCAGCTGTGACAGCAATTTCCTCTGCAAATAAATCACCTGGTCTCTTTCTTCAGCCTGCTGCTACACCTCAGCGTTCCTCCGATTGCCCACTCTGCTCACCTAAAGAGGCACAGTTACTGTCTGATTTGATCATGATGATTACATATGCAGCTGCAACGCTACATTACCAAACGCAGAGGACAGATCTCCCAGGGTGGATGTTGCAGAAGTCCGCGCGCTCTGCCGTCGGTGTTTAATAAAGGAGCCGAGCATAAATTAGATTCTGCAAAGAGCTCATTTGCATTTAAATTTGAGATATGAAATATACAGTGTAGTGATAAGAAGCTTGTTGTACTTCCTGGTAAACACAATAACAGTATTCATCCAGAAAGCCCACAGGTGCTGCGCTACCACAGAGAGCCGTGTTGAGAGGCAGGAGGAGTCCTGCATCCCCTCATGTTCTGCTGTCCCTGAAAAGTGGCGGTGGCAGGAGTAGGACCGTAGCGATGCGCTAATCTTCTCTCATCCACACGCTGAAACCTCTCATCGCTGCTGGGCAGATCGCTAAGCTTCAGGAAGAACATCCCTACCCCCCTACCACTTACTCATTTCTGGATTATGTGATCCCACAACTAAAGGGCCGACGCGCGGAAAACAAGACGGAGAGGCCACGCGTTATGTCATCAGAGGCAAGCTGCCATGCACGAATGCAAACTGCAGCCTGCAGCACGGCACTTAGTGAAGAAGTATGCTGAGATTTAGATTGGATGGGTTCAAATTATACCCAAGAGCTGGCAGCTTAGCGAGGGAGGATTAAAATCTACTTCACATCAAGAGCTTTGAGGTCCTAACATCAATAGAGACACGCTCGCGCGCACGCGGACAATTACTTAAGTTATCAGAATGAGCGTGGACCCAGATGTCAATCACGTTAAAATAAAACCACTGAGTACGCACCACAGCTACGCGGACATCCCAGCATTCCTCTGGACAAACAAATGTGAATTTGGAAGCATTTGCTACAACGACAATCATAATAACTTCAACCACAAATGAACATATTTCATAACAAAGCAAGAATCTGAGAAGGAGCTGCAGCTGAGATGAGCAACACGCACTCTGGTGGCGACCTAATCTCCAAGGAGCGGCTGATTGGGGTTAAAACACCGAGCAGCAAAGCCCGGTAAACATCTTAGGCTGCTTCGCTAATCAGCTCCTGCTGTGCTCTACCTCCTCCTCCTTCTGTCTCGCAGGACTTGCCACTGCCTGGGCCACCATATTGTCATTAAAGACCATGGCACGGCGAGGGAGCCCAGGAAACCCAAGAGCCACATCTCAGGAGGCCCGGCTGCTCCTCTGAGGGCAGAACTCCGCTCGAGCCACAGCCTCGCTCAAACAAACAGAAAACCAGACATCGTTCATTATCTGCATCCTCAAACGGAGAGGAAAACACTTTTTAGGGGTTTTCTTTCATCTCCAGAGACACACTGTGAACTGGATTTTATTTACCTCCGTAGAACACGTTATACTAAACTCTCTGCACTGAGTTTTCGGGGGGAAGGAGATGCAGGTTTCAGCTAAAATCTTTCCTCAGGCATTTTATGCCAGCCAGACTCAAGATTAATTGATTCCAGGCTGAAAAGTCTGCTAAAGAGAAGGGTTTAAGCAGCAGTCGAACAGAGCCTCTGTGTGCCTCCAACTATCAGTAGGATCTGTCTCCGGTGGATGGTAAAAAAAAAAACTGGAGGCTGGGCCATAAGACAGGGAGGACTATAATCATCTCTTGCATTTGTTAGATGTGCAGGAGTGGGGGGAGATGGGCGGCGGCAATGTCTGGGTGGTCGAGAGGGAAGAGAGTGAAAGATGCTTGGAGGCTGAATCCAAACAAGAGGGCTTTCCTACCACCTAAAAGCGCCTATGTGCCTCCAGCAGATGGGCTATTGTCTGTTGAGTCCTGGGGAGCGAGAGCTTTCCTTGTGAACAGGGACGCTCGTTTTTTACACAACACTTCACCACAGTCTTTTTTCTTTGTTTGCCTCATTTTTGTTGGCTGCTGTTAAGCCTCACTATAAATCTAATTTTTCTTAAAGGTGCAAAATGTAAAAATTCTACAGTGACACAATCACAAAACGGTCTAATGTCTCGATCACGTTGGGAGGAAGGTTAAGTTGAAACAACCGGCTGGGGAGTTGTCTTGTTTTTGTCCTTAAAAAAAAACTAAAGAGGGACGTAGCTACTGTTTACAGTGAGTTTCAGAGGCTGCGGAGTGTCTTATGTTTATGTTTATTTATTTAGCAGACACTTTTATCCAAAGCGACTTACAATTTATAAACTATAGGGCATGTTGTGATCTGTTGGGGAAACCGGAGTGCCCGGAGGAAACCCACGCATGCATGGGGAGAACACGCAACTCCACGCAGAAAGGCCGCAGCCGAGTTTCGAACCTGCAACCTTGGTGCTGTGAGGCAACAGTGCTAACCACTGCGCCACCATGCAGCCGTGTGAGCTAACGCTGCAGCTCTGGAATTTGTAATTCATCACCAGCCAGCAAAAAGCTCCAGAGTTGTTTTAAAAATGAAGTCAGTAAACAGGAGCGACCCAAAGGCTATTTCTTGTACCCCTAAGAAGCCACGGAATCCTCTTGTTTTACTACTACTTTTTAAATCGCCAACAACTCAGTATAACAGCGAAATGTGTGTGTGAAGCGAACAAGTTAAACGTGGCGTTTTACTTCCTTTAAATGAGTCGTTCAGAACTATAACAGCAAGACGGCAAACAACCACACTTCCTGTAATGCCAGAGATATATTACCGTAATAAGTCTAGTAAGTGCTTCCTACCGTAAAACACCTAAGTGTGCCAACACCAGGTGTGACTATGTATCTATCAACTTACAGTATATGACTCGTCTTCGCTTGTAGAGTCCTTTGGTGCTGATCCGTAACTGGCAACAGCACAGAACGGGCCGGGGGTGAGAAAGGCATGTTTTTGCGTTGACCTGCAGTAACCACATTTGACCACAGAATGCCATTCTTACTCCATTCTTACATATTGGACCTTTGACTGTTGGGATGATTTTTTTTTATCTTCTTTTCTTGGAGTTGATGGGTGCATGAACGTAATTTTCACTTTGGGGGGGTGGGGGTGGGGGTATCTTTACAGTAAGCTCTAATGGGAAACAGGCTTCAACACAAACGGTTGTTTTCTGCTTGGTCCTAGAGCTCAACCAGTGTCAATTTAATTTAGCATAATATTGTTTTTGGGTGGTAAAAACAGCAGGAGTCAAAACTTGACTTTGGAAAAAGTGTGTGTGTGTGTGTGTGTGTGTGGGGGGGGGGCATGTCTCTCCCCCCCCCACCCAACCCCCACCCCCAAATTACATCCATGGATGGGTGCCGTCTTTCCTCCTGTGGTCTGTTTTATTGTCTGAGGAACAACACGGTAGTCTAGATGTGACAGGGGAAGAATGCTGAGTCGTGCTATTCCAGTTTGTTGAGTGTCTCCCTCCCCGGGGATTAAATCTAAAGCCCCCCACATAAATCACCAGGCACCCAAACAAGCAGGAAGGAGGAAAACAGCCATCAGACAATACGGCTGATTACAGCAGGAACCATCATCTCCTCTGCATGTCCAACCATCTCAGCTATCTTTGACAAAATCTGCTGCTGCATTGAAAAAAATAACACCCCATTACGTGCTTGAGGCAGCCGAGCGTTATCAACCGTAAAGGAAAGCACACCCAGAGAGCTAAAATACATCCTCTCTTAAGCTACTGGCTGGAAAACTGCATGCGTACTATCGGTATACTAGTGCATTCTAGAGACATCTGTCTTTACCTCTCCCATATGGTAACATTTTCCCAACCTTGTATGGTTTTCTGTCTTGCTCTGTTAGAGTCATTAATTACATCACTGTTCTAAAGACAAGTATATCATGATCATCCGGAGCTATCTCTTACCACACTGGGAAACATTTCCAGGAACACCAAAGGCACATAAAGATCCTCCTTCCCTCTGTTCCCCGAGTTAAGCAGCCAAACCCTGGCACGAGTTGAGAAGACGATCTGACGTAATGTTGGTGGGTAACCCCTAAAAATCCCCCGCGCCAGTGGCAAAAGCCCTTTGAGGTTGTCTGCACGAGCCGGGACATGGCAGCTCTGCATGAGGTGGGTGGCTTGAATAATTATTCCAGGTTTCTCTTCGCTACTCAGAAACAAACCCAGATGAAACCAGAAGGAGAGAGGCAGAGAAGTTAGCTTTATGTAGGCCTGGCATTATTTATGACTCCCTGTAAAAGCTGCAGCTAATTACAGTGTTTTAGGCTTATAAATTACAGATTGCTGAGCTCCCGTTATAATTAGAGTCATGGAGGCTCGGACTGGGTTTGGTCTCCGGGTTCGGGGGTGGAGAGGAGCGAGGAGGCTGGATAAGGCCACCTCTACTGATGTGGTGAAGAACATATCCCTGAACAGGGCCTTGCCTAGTGCATGTGGCAAAGCTGGGCTGCTCACTGCAAAGGGCCCTCTAATCCTCCTCAAACTGAGACCACCGTGGGTATGACTATACGGCAGTCCGTTTCCGGCATAGCAACAGCGTAAAAACTACATGTTTTATATTAATTTGCAGAATAAATATTTTCTTTAGGCTAAAATAGATCCTGGAGTGGGTCGGATCTGCGGCTGCGTCGGACTTCTCTGCATACTGATCGACTTTTCCCTGCGACTAAGCGATGCAGAGTCAGAACGGCAGGTATACAGTGAGGCGCTAAAGAGGCTTAATCCTGGTCATCCACTCTCACTCATTAGCTGAATTATCAACAGATTTGGCAAAGCCAGATGAAGAACGTGTGGACGGAGAATAGCCATGGGAGGTCTCCAGACAGCCCAGGCGTGCCCTGAGGATGTTCCCGATGTCAGAGGTCGAGTCAATCGGGTTGCATAATGCAGGATTTATTGTCAACTACATCATTACAGGCATTGGGAACTTTGATAAGCCAGTTGTTATTCATGACCACCAAACAAAACACTGAATCCGGCAGAACAAAACCACTGTGTTTGTGAGAATTACCACCTTGTGGTTGTGCTCAGTGGTGTTTATCTGGAGGAGGATCATCCGAGGCGGTCAGTCTTGCCAATTCTGGTTTGAACGCATTAGGCTTGAGTGCCTGAGGCAGAGAAAAAGGTGCTATGTTACACCTGCACCTCACACTAATGTGAAGCTGAGAACCTGACAAAGTCCCTCAGGTGGAGGCAGAGTGTAGAGGAAATATTTGAGTCTTCAGGGCATCTTTAGAGGCTCAGAATAAACTAATCCACTTCTTCCACGTTTGGAGGACAAATAAGAAAGTTTGTGTGCCTACAAATGTTTGTGATCCATGAACAACTACTGCCAACTCTCTCTTGATGGTTGATTTTATCATTCATCGTGAAGTTGTTGTGGCTGGCACTAGGGGTGGGCACTATAGCCTAAAATCTATATTGCGATATAATTTGAAAAATGTGCGGTAACGGTATATATTGCGATATAAGACTTTCTTTTGTACATATGTCAAAAACTACTGTTTCTAAACGTACTCACATACCAGATACATTGCAGCAGCAGAATAAACACACTTCAAACAGTATAAAATGCCATTTGAAGAAAATGTATTGTGCAAAAATCAAAAAGCTTGACAAGTAATATTTAAGATGTGTAACAGATCTTATTCCCAAAAATGGAACACACCATTCTTTAATAAAAAATAAAATTTTGGATATTTTAAATAAAAATACAAGTAAAAGTTAGCAAAACACAAAAGTTTTTAAAATAAAGTGAAAACCTCGTAAAGTGGATCGAGTGTCTTAATCGTGTCCCGTAAGCCACTTTTCTCCACTGTAAGAAACGGCACCGTGTCCTTACACGGGTACGTGGTAATGGCATTTGTAATATCGATCCAACGTCGATTATTTCTCTCATACTGAGTGCCTTTAGCAAATGCTTGTAAAATATCCGTCTGCTGGTGTGTAAGACCACCTTTTTTCTTACCGCTCGACTGACTGGCCGTTTGTTGAGGACGCCGTTTTTGGCTTTCTTTGTATTCCACAACGTGCTTCGTTTTGAGGTGGTAAAACAAATGAGATGTATTCCCTCTACTCGCTAATACTTTCTTCTGGCATGCTTTGCAGATTATATTGTTCTGCTCCACATCCGACTCCTTAAAGCCAAACCAAGTCCAAATGACCGATGTTGCACTGGTCTTCTTTACGAGAACCTCCTCCTCCTCCGCCACAGGCTCCATGATTCCGGAGCTGCGCTGCTCTGGGTGGCTGCATGTTGGAGTAGCTCTGTTGACTATATGTAAGTTTTGCCTTTTCTTGGGCATTTTTTCTTCTAGCTTCTCAAGAAAAACGGTATTTTTTGGGACATTTTACTTTTCTGTTTCTGGTGCTGTGAAGCTTGGAGGATTTTTACTGCTATTTTTCAGCTTTTTTCACTTTTTTCAGCAATTGTTATGTTGCGTAACCATGGCAACAAGCTGGTTTACAATCGGGAGCAGCTGGAAAGGCTGAAATAATACCTCAACTGAAGCCACAAATCCAAAATGAGCTAAAACACAAGAAGCGTGGGTGCAGAGCGGGAGCAAAACGGAGACAGAGAAAGAGGAAATTCAAACCATCTCTTCCATCGATCATAATGGGCAACGTGAGATCACTGGCCAACAAGATGGAGGAACTCCAAGCCCGTTCAAGGACTCAGCCAGAGTTTCGGCAGTTTCAGAACCGCTGGAGGAGATAATGCAAAGAAGGATTCTCCAGAGAATCAAGAACATGATGGACAACCCTGAGCATTCTCTTCACAAGACTGTCCGACAACGGAAGAGTGTCTTCAGTCAGAGGCTTCTTCAGTTTGGCTGCAACACTGACCGCTACTGGAGATCCTTCCTGCCAACAGCCATTGTAATATACAACAACTCTTTGATGACTTGATTATTATTATTATTCTGAGCTACTACAGCAATCAATTTCCCTCTGGGATTAATAAAGTATTTTTGAATTGAATTGAATTGAATGCTTTCAGCCTTAGCAGACGCCGATTGATGATGGCATCGACATGCGCTACCGCGATGGGCCGATATAGTCAAAATCTCTACCGTTGGCCAAATTAATATCATTTCTACCGTATACCGTTTATACCGCCCACCCCTAGCTGGCACCATTACTTTTCACGGCGGAGACGGCAGAATGACACTGTCTTCAAGCCTTCGGTCCTTGCAGAGCACCGCAGCGCTAATCAGTAGCCCTCCTCGCCGGAGCCCCGGCACCTTTCTTCAATCCGCATCATTTCTACAAAGAGGGATTCACAGATGCTTTGAATTACCAATGAGGCTGGTGTCGCTGAAGACAGATGCCAAATGTGTCGCCCACATCCAACCCCCTCCCTCACTTTTGACATCACCCCCCCCCCCCCCCCCATCTACGATTCTTCATCCTGGCCCTGGGCTACAGGTAGGCCCTCTCATTAGAGTTACTGACAGCCCCTGTCCTCGCCCTGATCCCTCATCATTACAGCATGTAAATCTCCCTGCCACACACATCTGCTGCAGACATGAAGGTGTGTGTGTGTGTGTGTGTGTGTATACCTGAGATATGAGAGCCACTAACCCCAGGACAGCGGAAAAGTTTAGTTTTTGCTAATAAAAACCACGACTGAGAAGAGTTCTTTAAGAGGAAGCGCAATCACGACAGCCTGGCTTCATCTGAGCTGAGTGCAACCAGCTCTGCTGTCTCAGAATGCTTTACTCTACTAGAGCAACACGGATACGTGAACACACGCCGACAAGACGGAAGACAAAGAGTGCACGTGAAGAAAGGCAACCGAGACTAAAGCAGCAGATCTGGAGGGCAAGCATCTGGTGGGTCCCAACTGAATCGTTGCTGCATGTATAATTCAGACTAGCCCTTTCCTCTCCTCCAGCCATGTAAACGAGCCCAGGCTCAGCATATGGAGACGGGGCAGGAGGGGAGGAGGGGGGAGCGATGGAGATGTGCAACAACAAAAAAAAAAGAAAGGAGATGAGGGTGAAAAATGTGACGCTACAGGCAGAACGAAGAGAAACAGAGGAGGGCAGAAAAACACGAGAGACAGATGAGCAAAGTTAGAGAAACAAGAAAGTGAAGTGAGGAGGGCGCGCCTTGAAGAAGCTGGCAGAAATCCCATCTTGTTTACTTCACTTCATGACAGTTTCGCAGCACAGGGTGCAAGCGCTGCTCTGGAGGTGTTCATTACTTTCTTCTCCAACGGCGCCCTCAAAGAAGAAACATCAGAGCTACTGAGCCAGAGCTCACTGGCTAACCTGCTGCTGTTTATTCAGGAAGTATTAACGACTCCGTCACCCGAGTCGTGCACGTCTGCGTGTTTAATTGACGTCCATCTTTGTAGTTATTGTAGCACTGATGTAAAAAAAAAAAGGGTAGAGCTGCACTGAAACAACACGCAGCCCAGGGTCAAGTAAAAATGTTGCATCGTCGTCTAATCCCATTTAAAGGTTTTATGTGATCGCAACTTCAAATAATTATCTCTAAAGCAAAACAAAGATGAAAGACCTGACGGTACTGAGAAAAGTGACTTACCTGCGTGATTTTGAGGTGTTGGTGTAATCAGGCGGTTGAGGAAGAGCAGAGAAGCAAAAAGAAAAACAAAGATTTGCATTAGAACAGATAAAAACCTTACAAATCTTTATTTTCATATTTAATCTGCTGCAGCTTTACAAATTGACAGTTTTAGCTAAATAAAATGACACATTGCGCACGAACACACATACAGGGAATGGGGCGCATGAGATGGAGCCTCAGATAAATCAAAGAAAATCTTTAATGCAAATGCACTTCTAAGGCCATGCAGACTGGAGCTATTAAAGGTTACAGCTGTTTTTAGAGAGTGTTAATTGTTATTCATGACGCTGCGAGCCAGAGCAGAAACCCGGCTGGGTGTTTTGGAAGAGCAGGATGAGCTACGGATTTATTGACCATCGCTGCTGGGGTTACAGGTCCGTAGAGACCCGTCAGGCAGACAGGAAGGAGGACTTGGGTTGGGGGTGGATCGGTCAAACGTCCACATCCACAGCTATTCTTTCATTGTGTTCGGTGAAGAGTGGCAGTATGCAGAAAAACAACAAAAATAAACAGATTTCTGTGTTTGCGTCTGTTAGAGCGTAGAAACGTGAAGACGGCCGCCTGACTGGGGCACTGAAAATGAAACGAGCTGTTGGGGTAAAAATAATCCGAGCAGGTCGGCGCTGAACGCCTGATTTATGGTTAAAGTTAAAAAAAAAACGACTTATTAGATTAAAAAAAATCTTCTTCACCTTCAAACTGTGTAGGTTTCTAATGTAAATATGTCTCTCTCTCTCTCTGTCTCTCTGTCTCTCTCTCTCTCTCTGTCTCTCTCTCTCTCTGTCTCTCTCTCTCTCTCTCTCTCTCTCTCTCACACACACACACACACACACACACACACACACACACACACACACACACACATACACACACACACACACACGCGCGCAGGAGGAAACATATTTGTGTGTCTGCTTGGTGCAAATTGCAGGCACGCTGCCATGTGTCCAACCTACAAGGCTGGGTGCTGAGAGCTCGACAAAGCTAAGCTTCAACTCCCAGGACCCACCCCCAAACACACACACACACACACACACACACACACACACACACACACACACGAGACACACTTGTGTACAGACTCTGTCAACGTGCCTGTCAGAGCCGAGGAGCCCCGGCAGCCACTCACTCACTGGGAGGACTACCAAATGGTGACGACAGCACTGTTTGCATATTAGCATTAATCTCCAAGAACATATAATACATCTGACTCCCCCAGTCAACATGTCTGAAGTGTCATATGGATTAACAGACAGACAAGCAGACAGACAGAGAGAGAGAGAGAGAGACAGACAGAGAGCAAGGCGGTGGGAGATTAGAATGACCTTTATCTAACCATAAAACGACTCACTTCAAAGGAAACTGAGTCAGGGACATGAGCAGAATCCGAATGGTCAGACGTGTAAATAAATGCCTGATAACACAACGGTGCCCTCGGTTTCTTTTTAACCACTAAGCAAACACACATGGGGCTAGCCGGTGAGGTATAGGGACAGTCCAGATAAGATGGTATCGGTGGGTGTAATAGCTTGGCTCATTATCCTTCCTAATCTCCATGATCCACTTAAAGGAGAATTAGTTCTGCTCTTCAGAAAGGTTCTTATCATTAAATCTTGAAGGAATTTACTAAATTCACCTGATTTAGTTTGTGAAATATTAAGATTTCTGTACCCTTTTGTGTTGCCATACATATCCTAGCACCACATGACCTTGCCTAACCCACCGCTGGCTTTTTTCCTCCTACAGAAGGCGCAGCCAGGCAGAATTTATCTGTCTGAGATCAAAAGGGAGAAAGAAATAAAAGATAAATAAATAAAAAAGCCAACTGGGGCGATCCGGGGAATGGTTGCAAATCCAGGCACGAATCCCAGGACGCGCACGCAGGTCACCGGACCTCCGACGTTCACGGCCCAGGGTTTATTAAAATATCAAAGTAAAAGACTAAAAATGCACATCGCAACCAAATTCTGTCCTTTGATATCAAACACACACAAATGCACACACACACACGTGCAGCTATCACTCCTGTCTTTATGCCGCTGGTCCCAGGGGGATTCCAGTGAGGTGTGAAGAGTGTGATGGGATCATGGGGAGTTGTGGCCTCACTTCACCAATTACTCAACAAACTGGCCTTGTCCTAATCTTCCTCTGAAAACACGCGGCTGGAAATGATGCAGAAAACAGCAGGTTGCCCACGAGGTCCCACCAGCTAATCCTGGCGCACTGGAGTGTGCTGGGCCTCTAATACACTTCTGCATCACACGGGTTCAGGTGCGCGTTCAATCACACCTCGAGAGGTGGAGATAATATCATTTGCTTTGTTCACATCCAAGTCGTCTCTCTGAGGCTGGAAGATTGCTTCCTCAGGCCAACTTTTAGTAGGTCAAACAGCTCGTCTGACCTTCTAAAATCACCGCGTACATTAAATGAAACATTATGGATGAAGAAGGCACGCTTTTACGGGTGGCTTTGGCGATTTTACTACCACTGCCTTTTATTTTTTTTATTTTTTTATGACTCGCTTTTCACCCCGGCACCAGGAACATTACGACACACGAATCCTCGGGGGTGGCTTTGTTACATCACGTCTTAAATCAATCTATCAAATCAATAATCACACAATTACTTCCTCGAGGTAGCCTGGGGTTTAATCAAATGAATCAGCAAAAGAAAAACAAAACATGACTTTACAGGCAGCGTTAAAAGTACGACGCTGCAGAGGCTAGCCTTTGATCCCAAACCTCGAGTTAAACAGAGCAGGGATGCACCGATACGATACTGGCATCGGCACCAATACTGATACCAATACCAGTATCGGTATCGGTAAGTGTTAACTGATACCAATGCAGTTGCTTGAAAATGGCTTCACTGTAACTTGTCATTTCTGTTCACCTAATATTTTAGTTTTGTGATGATTTCCATTCATACATATTTTATTTTTTATCTACCTCACAGTCTTTTCCTGTTGAAAGCAGAGAAGAAAATAAAATCTGTATTCCAAATCACTGCATTTTTTTGTGTGGTAGAAGTATCGGTATTGGTAATCGGTATCGGCGAGTACTTAGATCAAAGTATCGGTATCGTAACTGTTTGGAAAAAAGTGGTATTGTTGCATCCCTAAAACAGAGTCGGAATGTTTCCGGCAGCTTCCGCTGTGTCTGATGATTTCATCGCTCTTGTCTTGAGACTATATGGATGGGACCCACGGTTCTTGCTGGTTTCTCCACCAGCAAGAGAAAAAGGGTCTCTGCTTAGCAAGTCTAGAGCGGGGTGAGTTCATATAGGAGCAGGGGAAATTACGAATAGTAAAAAACAAATACAAGACCTAACTTTTACGACGCCGCGAGGCAAAACGTTTCCGGTGACAGCCATGAGCCAGCTCAGGCTCCACATGCTGCCACCATGAGGATTTCTACCAAGACCATATTGCTCCAGCACCATGCAGCTGTTCTCCATCCTGTGGCTGACGTGCAAACATCTGGTGTCAGGGTTCTGGACGGGCCAACAGCAAAGGCATACGTGTTTATTTGGTATACAGTCCTTTTACCGTTGCCTTGGGGCCGCGGTGACCCCATCCTTCTCTCACCTGAGCACCTATCCTAAACGTATCGACGGTGCTCCGGTACACCGAGGTGAAACGGTCTCTTTTATGGTGAGTATTATAGTCTCCTTTTCCCTCTGCCTCTCTCTCAACCACCACCCCTCCTCCTGCACTAAATTACTCCACACAGCATCACCCCAGTTCCCATTAGTCCTTTCAATCTGCCTGCCTTCAGCGTGACAAGCCCTGGAGCTACAGGGGACGGTAATGATCTGTGCACGTTCTACACCGAACACCCCTGCTCTTCACGTCGCCATCACCCCTCCCACAAATCTACTCTTCATGAGACGCGTCCCACCTCAAAACTAGAGAGCCGCATTCAGAAGCTGCCTTGGCGTTGCAGGTCGCCCATTTTGCGGACCGGACAAATCTGCTGTGAAAGTAGTGTAGGGGTGGGGGGTCTCCTCCAAGCCCCATCTCAATCTCCGACCACATCCCCCCATCCATTAGTGAAAGGGATGAGGATGGGAAGGACCCTGTAAATTATAGACAAGTTTGACGCCGTGAACAATGGCGTCTCACCGCCGCAGCTGCATTCCTCTGCAGGCTGAGACAAATTAATCCTCTCAGACTATTTTCTTTCGTATGAACACCCAGTAGACATAAATAATAGATACACGGTTAAGGTTTTGTTGCTTCATTGCTCACAGCTAGTCCGATATTCTACATGACTTCAGATTGGCTACAACATTTTCAACAAATGAGAGTGATTTGCACAAGAATCTGAGCTATTTGAGGACAACGCTACGGCGCAACAAGACCGAATGTGTCTGTAGGAAAGAACCGGTTCTGTGAAGAATAACTGAATCATCTTTGTTCTGGTGGAACCCCCGATTCAGCCCTCTGTTCAGTGAAAAATGAATAGTGATAATTAACATTCCTCTCTGAGCATCCTTCCCATTAAACTCGCATTAATGAAACTTCAAGATAAAGAAGTGAAATATTTTCTGTCACCCCAATTCTCATTTCCAGAATGAGGCCATTCTAAAACCACCATCAGCAATTACTCTTTGTGTCTCCGGCACAATATTTTATCTTGTATAATCCTCAAAATGATCTGAATCGTCTGAAATGGAAAGCTGGTGTTTGGGGCAGACTTTAAGTCTGGCTGCACTTCAAACCAAGCCCCCACAACGCAAGTCTGAAAGTGAGGCCAATGCGGAAATGAAATAAATTGCAGTTCCACGCTCGTCCACTAGGGGCTGGTGTCAGAAGCGAGCAAATCCTAATTGACTCCCATGTTAAAAATACCAATTTCACAGCAGAAATAAACATGTTTACAGCCTGGTACCAAAACAGGTTTTTGGTTTAAATGATCTAGTTTACACTCATGACAACTCTGAGGGGGGTGAATGTTTTTGTCACGCTTCTGTTTGTGTATTAAAAGCCTAAAATTCTGTATAATTAATGAGCATCAGACCCATGCGACCACAGAGCTAGCTCCGGGAAAAGGCCTCAGTCTGAGCCTCGGCCTCGCCTGAAAACTGTTCCGCGATTTTTAGTCTCTGAACTTAATTGTGCCGTTTGTGTGTTCTTTTTTGGACATTTTTTGTGCAATTGTTGGACAAAATGACTTGCTGTGGCATGAGTTGCACTAATAGATCGTCCAAGGAGTCTCCACTTGATTTTTCTCGGTAAGTAAAATTATATTTATGTATTTTAGGTCACTGCCGAACTGAGCTTAGATTTTAACATGTACTGTTTAACTATGAAATTTAAATGTAATAGGGTAAAACCCAGTGCGTTTAATATAACGCTGCATTTTTGAAAATGGGTTGAAATATAAAATGTTGGCGGAGCTGGGTTCCGACTATCGGTATGGTCCCCTCCCCTCAGCGGCAGCTCGGTGCATCTCTGATCGCAGCGGCACATGTCTGCCGTGCGGCTGCCGGGTTGTGAAGCTCTCTGGAGACCTCTGTGTTCCACCCGGTTCTCCCCAGCGGTCAGCCCGGTTTATCTCTGACTCAGAAGCTCTGGTGTTGTGCACAGTTAACTCCAGTTGTAGCTAGGTAGCTACCTCCATTAGCTTAGTTCCCACCTCCGCGTTAGCTTTGGGTTAGCTTCAGGTTAGCTTGTAGCTACATTAGCTTCAGTTCGACGGGTGTCGTCAGTTGATCCCAGCCTTACAGCTCCACCCTCAGCTCCACCTCTCTTCCCTTTTGTGGAATTGTCTGGGCTTGACGGAACCTGTGACACGGTCAAAACGGCGGTTGTGGCCACCCCCCATTTTAACTCAAAAACATATTATTGGAGCCTTTGGAAACCCATTGTCCATATATATGCATGTCGATGCTTCAAGCCCAGACTGTGTCCAAAACTTCTGGAATGAGAAAAGATGAAGAAATGTTGAAAGCATTGCTTGTTTCACGGTTTCCGTCTCAGTAGGTCAGCATGACTCATCTAGAACCTCCTTTTATTTAGTCACTTTCCAGTCTAGAATATTTCCTCAGCAGAAAACAACGGTCTTTATTTATGTCAAATGGCATTTTTATATACACTGCTACAGCTCTTCAAGTGAACTTTCCAACAACCAGGTGAAGATGTGATAGTGTCTTAAAATGAGCAGAAGTCAGATGCCGTTACTCCTCTACACTGCTTTCCTGAGCTGAATTCCCTCTAGATGGGTTTTTGTCTAATCCTCAAACACTGTGCGTGCGTACCCATTAGCAGTGTGGCCTGGAGGCTTTTCCACCACCACTAACCTAGCAACATCACTCTCCACGGAGAAGATCCAAGTTAATATTATAGTGGTTGGGTCAGACAACATGTCTTATTTATTAAAAACCAGTCTAGCAATAAACAATGTTTTCAAGCAGGACCTTGGATTACACTGACCTCATCTCCCCTTGCGCCAGATCACAGTGGACCCCGATAACACTAAGACGTGGACTGACGGGGCTCTCTTAACCCTTTCTTTTGCTTTTCTTTTCAAATTGTCACTTGAAAACAAATGATTTAACAGATTTAGAAATTTTCTGTGGATATTGATGAAACTCTTAGAAAGTCTCCATTAAATGTGAATCAATTCAAGACAGTAGGAGAACTTATCATCAGCCAGTGCAAAAATGGCTTTATATGTGAACTTGGATATATTAAGTAAAGATGTGGTTTCATTGTAGTTAGAACCAACAACATGTGCTCTGAGCATCTCTGCGCCATGTTTCCTCAGAAATTTAACAGTAAACTATTTGGTAGCAATAGGGGTATGTATTTGTGATAATCTGACGATACGATAAATATCACAATACGAGCAGGCGACACGACAATATCAGACAAATATTGTAATTTTTAAGACTGAATGTAACTGGAAAACTCAGACCAGAGACTTCCAAGATACGTCCTGTACAATCTAACGAGATCTCCTTGTTCCGTCAGAATGAAGGTGGTAAACACCGCTGCCATCTAGCAGTCGGAGTGTGAATTGCGCCACGCACCAAAAACAAACAAAAAAATAAAAACAGTGAATGTTAGCGTGTAAATGCTCAATAAAAATCAATCTTTTAAAAATAGATATGGTGTCATAGATACATTTTATATCCATTAGACAGATCTGAATGAAACACTCAAAGTAATCCCAGAACATCAATCTACAATCAATCCAATGGAAGACGTCTGCCACAGATAATCAACTAAATAATGTCACAACTCAGCCAATTTTACAAACGTTGATCTAAAATCTGGTATAGTAGCCGAGTCAAGATTGTTTTTCAAGGTTTGATCAAAACAGGCCTAACTCCATGGTTTATTAAAACAGGATAATCTCAAGTTAAAACTAAAGGGCAGTGGGTGATATGCATTTCTTAATAGAATGTTAGACGTTTACTTCTTAGAAAAAATTTGGGGCAGAAGAAATAACCGATACGCTGAAATATCGCAATATTTAATGTTATGACACTGAATCGATATTTCAAAGCTGCTTATTTATTTTTGTTGAGAATTTACAAACAAAATATGTTTTAAGTGCAATTCAAACTCCCACTGCTAGGTGGCAGCAGCTTTTACCGCCTTCATTCTGACAAAACAACAAGATCTCGTGGTAACACCTGGAAGTGTGGAGTTTTCCACTTCAGTCTGGCTTTTAGTTTCATTTTGTATCGTATCAACAGATTCTCGCCAATGCACTCCCCTAGAAGACCTGGGCTATTTTACATATTTACATCCACATCTCCCTTGCGTTCATTTGATCTAAACCGCTTATTTCCCTGTTTTTATCCCTTTTGACATTCAATGCCAGATCACCGTCCTCTCTGTCCACGTTTCTGCTTTTGAGAGATGGAAAAGAAAAAAAAACAGAAACATAAAACATTTAATACGTCTGGCTGTTTTAAGGGTCATCGTGGATGACTTACTGGAGACACGCAAAGACAAGAACTACTTAGCCTGACTATCCACTCACGATGGAGAGGAGTCAAATGATGAATCAAATAAAGAAGGGCAAAAAGAACATCACGAGTGATAAGGACAGATGGACAGAACAAAAAGAGGAGTGGACAGAGTAATCAAGAAATCTATGACCTTGGGTTGAGTGACTGGAAATCAGAGACATTTCTGATTTAAATTCATAAGAAAAGAAAAATAGAGTTAAAGTACAACAAAAACAACCTTTCAGATGAAAAAATAAACCAATAAACCTTTTATTTTATTCTAAAAGTTAACCAAAGCCAGATTTACCACCACAAAGTCCAGAGACAAACGACTAGTTGTGTATTTTGATGAGTTCCTCCATAAAATTATAAAAAATAAGAGCTCAATCTTTCTGAAACATAAACACTAAAGTGGAGCCAGCCCAGGGGCTGCGCTCTGTGGTTCTCTTGGCGCTACACACGGCCCGTAGAGGATAAAACAACACAGACGAGAGATTGCAATGAGACCTAGACAGTCAGTGGGCATCCAGAAACGGGGGAAGGGGGTCCATTGGCAGTCATGTTACTATGCATTATGTAAAAGCACTTACGCTGTCATTTTCACTCATATCAAATCCACTGCCGGTTTGTCTTGTTGAGAGTCCTGCCGCCCAGCAGGGCAGTTTGGCTAGCTTCCCTAGCCCTGGTTTTATTTGATCTCTCTTTGTTTCTTACAGCTACTTATTGAACAATCACTGTTTAGAAGTGAGCGTGGAGAAAAAGTGGCTCGAGGAAGTGTTATACTAAACACCCCCTGCCAATTAGACATTGCTGGAAATTAGCATTTTGAATTTCAATGCAGAGAGCAGAACCCTAGGACACCCCGCTATCAGAGCAAATGGCTGTTTCGCTGACAACGCCGATGCAACATGCCCCAACTATATTTTGCAAAAATTCAATTTTAATGTCAACAGGAGCAAGGGCATTATCCACTTAAGGGTTCTTAATTTGGCTGTTCTCCGAAGGAGCAAGGAAGGGTAGGGGGGGTGTTGATGCTTTCACACTGCTGATCCACAGATATTCACAGGCTCTAATTGATTTGGCTGGTGTGGATTTGCAGCTGATAAGATATTGTGTTGCAGGCGAGGTACGCATGGATAAACAGCTGTGTGATGTTTGTTCTAATGGCTGGGAGAGCACAAACGGGAGGACGGCCAAACACTTCTCACTTCTGACCCATATATTTGTAACCCTTTTGTCAGAGCTCCAGGCCAAAGTCAATACCAGCCACTAGACAATTCAAATTCACGCTGATGAAAGCGGAGCATCGCTCTTAGGTAAATATGTCTAAAAACTGCTAAATGTATTACCTATTTTGATATAAAATCCAATGTTTCTTCATTGTTTCATTGGTTGTGACTTTATCAAAAGACGCACACCAAGCTAACATCTTAAGGTGAAGATAAAACACAACCATAACGAATCGTTTGAGGCGTCTTCGTGTACGAATTACCCAGAGTCTCTCTCTCTCTGAAGGGGCTTTTGTGTGCACTGTGGTGAGATGATTATCATGTATTTTTCATGCCCCTCCTCAGTCTTTATGCTTGACCTGCAAGTCCAACATTCACCAACACAAAACCAGCACCCACATGCTAACACTATTGCATGTGCACAACTGCACATGCAGCTACACAAGCTTCTGCACACAAGATAATTCATGCATGAAGCTTTAAAGGAGTGGTTGACTCATTTGATTAATACATTTGTGGTGGTCTCTAGTAGGAATGATTGCCTTGTAATTTGTTCTTGGTGGGAAAATAATATACTGGTGCACCATTTCTCGCACCTAAATGTTACCCACATCACAGCTGAGCACCAGACGGCAGGTTTTAGAGTTTTATTTCCTGATATTTTGGACATCTCACCTCTGATTGGATAATAGCAACACGACTTTACCACTGAGTTGCAGCGCGGACATTTTATCTCCACAAATAAAACAAGCCCGAAGGAGCTTCTGCACTGTGGCGAAGTACCTGATGCTAACAGTTAGCTTAAACTAGTGGAGACGTCCGCTGCTGATTCAGGGACGCTAAACCAACAACAGCCTTCTCCGTTGTGAGTAAATATCGGTGAGTCCAAGAATGAAAATTCACAGAGCGACATAGTTGTGAGGATTTTCTAATCTATCCTAATTCTATTTTCTATCAGAAGCTAATGCAGGAGATAGGTGTAGGAGACTATTTTCATGTTCAGCCTGCATGAAAAACTCAGAGTGACTGATTATAATCAGAAATCATTAAAAATGTTCCACACCTTTAAATGCACACAGAGTTAAACCAATTACAGTCTCATCTAAGGAAGTGAATCTTAGAGCAACTCACGATTTGATTAGACTCCGATTCTTGGGGTGCCGATTCGATTCAGAATCAATTCTCGATTCTTAATTTAAATCGATTCACAATCAGTATTAACAAAGCCCGTCAGCTCCAGGATGAACTACTTTGTTGTACAAGATAGTTAAAGCTATGGGACGTTTTTATTTGACTTTAAACTGGTCATGCTCTAAAAATGCTAATTTACAATGTAAACTAAAGTGATTCTAAAACTGTAAACAGAAGCAATCTTTTGACCAAAAGGTAACATTTATTTTTGCTTCCCTTGTAAAATATAACAAATCTGTAGTTACCCAACAGTAGCTTTGAAAGTAATACGGTCAAATACTTTTCAAGTATGTGTAGAAACAAGTTACATGAGTAATCCTGAGTACTCATTTATCAACTTAGAAAATAAATATGAGAATATCTCAGATTTCTGAGTATGGAAAGAATGACATTCAAGTGCCCTCTTATCAGCAGATTCAGACATAAATCATCTCAATTTATGGGACCACAAAAGTAAACAGAGTACTGACTCTCCTAACAAAGACCAAAAAAGTGCATCTCAAACCTGTAACGTGCCAAATATTTGAGTTCTTGGAATCGATTCTGAATCTTTATAAATAAGAATCCCGATTCAGACTTGAATCTATTTTTTCAGCACCTCTAGTCTCATCTCATAATA